>NW_017536408.1:324503-358564 GCF_001853355.1 Bactrocera latifrons | reverse complement strand
GAAACAAAATATAAACAAGCAAAACGAAATTGTTCGTTGCGAGTTTCTTCATATTCTCTGCTTTTGCATATATGCCATGCCGTAAATACATATATTTATTTCTCTTCATATTCTCTGTTGTAATATGTGAGAGAATTGTAAAAAATGTTAAAAYTGTGAGGCGAATGCCGACCTACAATGTTAACAAATGCGGCGAATTCCTTAGCCGAAATCTAACAAATGTTCGCAGTCGAACCTGCACCTTCTCTATACTTTACATTCTCTGGTTAATCTGAGTTCTTCTACTACAATTACTGCTAATGGAAATTCGAAGTTAAAAGTGAGCACTAGGAACAAAAGAAATAGATTCACCTGTCTGCTTTTAAAAACTCAGTCACTGAGGAAGATATTATAGCTTTTGTTGTTAAACATGCTAATGTTAATAGTGAGCATCTCTTATGTTATAAATAAGTTAAGAAAGATACTAATATTAATAATCTTAAGAGGATAAACTTTAAGTTAGGTGTGTCCATATCTTTTTTTAATGCCGTTTTCTCCTCTTCAGTATGACCTTCTGGCATCAAGTTGCGTCCCTTTAAGGGGATTAGTTGATGCGCCTGTTAATCACGATTTTATTCATGCGTCACCTCCCTCAACTGACTCCTGTCTTCAAGTTCACTACCAAAATTTATCGGGTACTAGGTGTAAATCAAATATTATTCGCAACTTTGCTTCAAATTTGGATTACGATATTATCGTGATTGTTGAGACTTGGTTGAATTACAGCTATTTTGATAGTGAATATTTTGATTCAAATCTCTTTATGTTTTCCGTAAGGACAGAGATCATGCAAAAACTGGCTGTTTAAGAGGGGGTGGTGTGCTCCTAGCAGTTCATCGCAGATTTCGACCTCGTGCTTATGCTTGATAATAATGATTCTATTCTGGTCCAACTATGTATTTGTACCAATGACGCTCTGTTCATTGTAGTCTCTTACATCCCTCCTAATAGTCCCCTAGAGTTGTATAAGTCGCACGCTAGTAACATTTCCTCGCTGGTATTAAATATGATGAAAGAGAATAATATTTGTGTTTTGGGTGACTTTAATTTAAGCAATATCGTCTGGTCTGGTTTTTCCTATAGTCCTGCTCTTATCAGCTCCAAACTTTCATCTTCTCAGTAGTTATTTTTCATTTTTCATTGATAGCCTGCTTAGTCTCAATCTGATTCAAATTAACTCATATTCCAATAGCCTATTCAAATTTCTTGACTTAGTCTTTCTCAGTGATAATTTAAAATTTAGGTTTCTTGATGGATTCTCTTCAATTACTCCRGCCACCATTCATCATTCTCCACTAGCGTTTGAGGTGGATACTTATCTTTTTGCTACCGACGGGCTTGGGTTTAATTTTGCATTTTGTGATTTTGAACGACTCAATAATCTGCTTTGTGAGATTAACTGGGATGATTTACTGTCGGGACTGGATACAGCTAATAGTTTCTCGATTTTCAAGAAATCAATTAAGGAATTTTTTCATTATAATATCCCGCTTAAACATGCACAACCATATAAGTTGCCTTGGTACAATAAGGCCCTCAAACGTTTAAAAAATCTTAGAAGTAAATACTACAGAAAATTCTCTTCAACTAAATCTCATGTTTCCTTTGCTCAATACCAGCACTACACAAAACTGTTCAATGAATTGGACAAGTTTCTTTATAAAAGGTTTATTAATAGTACAGAATCTTCAATCAAGTCGAACCCTAAGCTCTTTTGGAACTTTGTAAAATCTAGAAGAGCGTGTTCGGCCATTCCCTCTGCTTTAAGCTGGGGCGATAAGTCCGCGTGCACACCTGGCGACATCTCCAACCTGTTTGTTGAATTTTTCCAATCGAATTATGTTCACGACGACCCTGGTATTAGTTCCACTCATTCGGCTAATAACATCCCATCCATAAATTTTGGCACACTGTGTCTTTCACTGGATGATATTGTCAAGGCTATTTACGATATTAAGTCTTCTTCCACCTTTACTTATAAAAAATTTTACCGCCTTGGTATATCCTCTCATGCTTATCTTCAACAAGTCTCTCTCCTCTGGGAATTTTATTGCTGACTGAAAATTGACATGCATTACCCCTATTCTGAAAGGTGGTAGAAAAGACGTAGTCTCCAATTACAGGCAAATCTCCAAACTTTCTACTGTTTCGAAAATTTTTGAGTATTCTGTTAAAAATAAATTATTTTTTGCAGTAAAATCTATAATTAATGTCAATCAGCCTGGGTTTGTCCCTGGGCGCTCCACTGTCTCAGACTTAGCGGTTTTTAGCGATTATTGTATGTCTGCATTCTCCGCTGGATTTCAGGTGGATTGTGTCTACACAGATTTATCTAAAGCCTTTGATAAAGTTTCACACAAAATTCTAATCAAAAAATTATCATCTTTAGGGTTTCACACGGTTTTCTTGCAGTGGATTAAATCATATCTCCACGACGATGCGTTGTCAGAGTCGATGGAATGTCATCTAATACATTCATTGCGCCTTCAGGAACACCACAAGGAAGCGTCATGGGTCCACTTCTCTTTGTGCTGTTTATCAATGATACTTCCTGTTGCTTCTCTTTCGCTAACTTTCTGTTATATGCAGATGACTTAAACATTTTTACAACAATCAAAAATCCACAAGATGTATTCAAACTTCAACGTGATATTGATACTTTTTATGATTAATGCCTGAAATCGAAGCTTTTTCTGAATCCAGATAAATGCTCTAAGATCTCTTATTGTAGGGGACGCAACATCTTATCCTCAAGTTACAATATTTCTAATTGCGTTCTAAAATGCGTTATTGAAATCAAAGATCTTGGGGTAATCTTTGACAACAGATTTTCTTTCAGTAGTCACATCAACTATATCACTTCTAAATCATTCTCTATACTCGGCTTTGTCCGTCGCAATGCTTTAGTTTTTCCGATCCCTAAACGTTAAAATTACTGTATACATGCTTTGTTCGGTCCATTTTGGAGTATGCAGTGTTCATCTGGAGACCATTTTGCATATCGTCAATTAATAGGATCGAGCGTGTCCAAAAGATTTTTCTTAAATTTTCTCTCCGCTCCCTTAAGTTTGTTGACCCAGTACCATCGTATACATCCCGTTTATTGCTTTTACATCTTAAATTACTGGAAAATCGTCGGTCCGTTCTCTGCCTTTCATTTGTTTCTAATGTTATTAATGGAGGTATTGACTGTCCCTATATATTAGGGAAAATTAACTTCAATGCTCCCCAACGTTGTCTCAGATCTATTTCCCCATTTTATTATATAAAGGAAAGTACTAACTTTGCTGAATATGCTCCTCTCAAGCGTACTATGCGAGAGTTTAACTCGATTTCCGAAACAGTTCTTCTTGATTTTTCTCATTCTAGGGTATCCTTCATTAATACCCTAAATTCTTTTTTTTAGTTTAAGTTAATTACTTATGTACTTTTAATTGAAATATTTTAGAATTCTATTTCGCATCCTAATTTTCCATTAGTCTGTAAGAATTAATGTTCATAGACTTAACTAAATAAATAAATAATTTGTATTTTTGTTTCTTTTTGGTCTCAATAAATGAATTTGAATTTGAATTTGTGGGTAACGGACCGAAACCGAACGCTTGGTAATATTATTAATATGAAAAGTGCAGCACCCAACGTAACGAGGCATTCCGCAAATGCGTCGACAACATGACGCTTCGGCGTGTCAAAAGCCGTTGAGTGGCTCAAGCTTTCCGTAATTAGGCCACAACGTAAATGAGAAGTATTTGGAGTGAAATAAAGTGGTATTGATAAATTATATCGATAACTTAAATAATAATTTCTAAATTAATGAATAGCGTGCCAAAATATAAAACTTGTGCTAGCCATTTAGATAAATTAGTTTTGAATAGCAAAAGAGTTGCTAAGCCATTCGTGGCCCATCAGTCGAGTCAATAGGATCTAACTCTGAAGTTAAAAGCAAACATAACACTGTATAAAAAAAAAAAACCTAATATGAACCAAATATCGAAAGAGGAAGGTTATGTGAGGACCGTTTAAAGTCACGTGGATTCGACTTATTTATATAAAACCTAACGACCACGTAGTCGAAGGAATTTCGTTGGATTGCACACTCAAATTTCGGTTTTCAGAAAGAGGGGAGATTAGTTTTTGGCAACGGGTGACCAAGCAGAAGAAGGTTTAAAATATCACAGAATCATTTTGAATTAGAAGATAAGTTTTAATATTGGATCCACTTCCGAAAAAAGCGTCCGGAAGAAAACAAACCGTGAAACAAATTTACGAAAGACTTTTCTTTATCACTGGTTTAATATTTGGCAATCGGTAGACACGCTGGATTAAAAAAAAAAAAAAAAGTATCCATATTTTTCAAGATTTGGCGCATGATTAATAACTGGTCAGTTGCTAATGTTCCAGGTCTAAAGCCACATTGATAAGGTCCAATAAGTTTTAGAACCTTATATGCGATTTTAAGGCGGCTTATCTCACGGTAGTTGGCGCAGATTGTGGGCGCAGATTGGATTGGGCAGAGCACACTTAAATTCCAATCACTGGGCATGCTTTCGTTCAACAATATTTTACAAAGAAGATGATGCATGCTCCTTATCAGTTCTTCGCCACCGTGTTTGAACAGCTCGGCAATCCATCGGCACAAGCTGCTTTGTTTTTCTTTAGGCGGGTAATTGCTAYTCGAACTTCTTCATGGTCGGGCAATGGAACGTCTGCTCCTTCGTCATCGATAGGGGAATCATGTACGCCTTCTCCTGGCGTTATGCTTTCACTGCCATTCATCTGGCTGGAGAACTGTTCTCTCCATAATTTAGATATGCTCTGGGCATCGGTGACAACCCCCTTTCTGGGTTCTAAAAGAGTGTCTCCGGATTTTTGTAGAATTTTCGACAATACCCCTGTCGGCCAGCTTGTCAATCTCTTCGTACTCACGCATTTCGTTATCTCTCTTTCTCGGTCTACAAATGTGTTCCGCTTCCCTCTTCAACTCTCAGTATCTATCCCATCACGCACGCTTTGTGGACAACTGTAACGTTGCGAGGTAGGTAGTCTGCTTCTGGAAGCCGAGTAGAAAATCGTTCGGCTRTCTGTTGTGATTACAGCTTCTCGGCGTCGAACCTTCCTTGTGTTTGTTGACGTGAGTTTTTTGTTGCCCAGATGCGGGTGCGAATTTCGGCTGCAACAAGATAGTGGTCCGAGTCGATGTTAGGACCTCGCAGTGTGCGCACGTCTAGAACAATCGAGACGTGTCTTCCGTCTATCACAACATGATCGATCTGGTTGGTGGCTTTTCGAACCGGAGACAGCCAGGTGACTTGATGTATTTTCATATAGTGGAATCTAGTACTACAAATAACAATATTTTAGGAGCACGCGAAGTCGATCAGCCTCAACCCATTACCCTGGCGTTAAAGTCGCCAAGTACAATTTTCACATCATGGCGGGGGCAGGTTTCATAGGTGCGCTCATAGAAGGCATCTTTGGTCACAGCGCCCTTCTCTTCCGTCGGTAGCTAGGCGCAAATCAGCAATATGTTGAAGAACTTTGCTTCGATGTGGATTCTGGCTAAAGGGTCTCCAGCGGGATGAATGGCAGTACTCGGCGACGGAGACTCTTTCCCACCATGAATCCCACAACCAACTTCCGCTTCTTTATATGGCTACTGTAGTAAATGCCACAAAGACCTAATCGCCTCAGTCCTTATCCCGTCCATCGCATTTCTTGGACGGCGTTGATATGAGCTTTTATTTTCACGAGTACATAAACCAGTTGGGCAGCAGCACCTTCCCAATTAAGGGATCGGACATTCTTCAAAGCTTAGAGCATTTGCTTTACACAATATTCCATGCAAACTTTCGGGAAAATATCTCATCAAATAAAACAGTTTTCCATACAGATACTTAATTCCGATTATTCAATTCGTATGGCAGCTAGTTAATATAATTTTCATTATCAGCAGTTACGACACGTGAGAAAAAGACGTGTACAAAATTTCAGATCGATATCTTTAAAACTGAAGGGCTAGTTCACGTTTCTACAGAAGTACATGGCTTAACCGTCTTAGCACTTCTTGTTGCTAATTTACTTAAAAATATATTTTATAAGACGACGCTTCTGGGTATTAAAAAATTACAAAATTATAGTAACTATGGTAAAACATGGTTGCTATATTGACAAAAAATCTAGCGAAAGAATATGTTCTTTCTTCCTCTTTAAATTTCCAATGCTTCAGTTAAAAATACACGTTCTGGTGCATTCATTTTGTTCTGCCGCCTAATGATAAAAAACGCTGTGCGTCACCCTTCTTAACGCAATCACAACACGCCGATGACTTGGCGCCTCTCCAAGTTCGACCTTCAACGCTTACTTTGCCTCACTTGATGCAAGTGTCGCTACACGTCCACATCGACAAACAGATTGCATATTATTCATTCATTCATTCCGATTCATTGTTTTGTAGCCACCACGAAGCACATAGACGTCCATCGCCCATACAGAAACACCTTTTCCTGTTTACTCATGCAGCGCCTTTTTGTTTTTATCTTTGCAATTTACTAAATAAATGTTGTGATAGTTGTGTTCTGGGGTGCGGCGAATATGCAATATAATTAGATATAAATTGCTTCAACCAATCGCTGTGCCGCCCCGCATTGCCTTCAGAGCTTTGCTTAGAGCGCTTTTCTCCCCTCCTCAGTCTGCTTTGATTCGATTGCTATTTGTTCAGCTTTTGTTTATATTTGAGTTGTAGGTTTTATTTCCTTGTAATTTTTTTTATATCGTTTGCCATGTTGTATAATAACAAAGATACGGAAGCCATTCTCACAGAAATTCTAAGAACACAGAACAGCAACTAACGATTTTCAAACCAATGATGTGACATTTATTATTGCATGCTTTGGTGTTGAACATTATCTGGCATTTACTGCCGGTAATCGCTAGAAACAAGGAATGTACTTGGATCTCTCATCCTCCAGAAGTGTTACAGAGTCGATATGGTTGGAGTGAGAACTGATGCAGGCGCGTTTTTATAGCTAGTTTGGTAAGCAATCTGGAATAGTAGGTTTAAAGTAATTCTTTCATTCTAGATATATCCCTTAAATATATAATATTATATATACTACAACAGCTTAAGCTCTAGTCTTTGTGGTTCTTTACAAAACTTGACTTTTGAAGGTTGGAATGCTAGAGACTTTGTAGTTTTAAACTGTTTAAAAGAGTGTATCTCTGCAGGGGTGCTCAACCAAAATTACTTCAGACTTGTCTTTCTCAAGTGCACAAAATGCAGTCGGCGATTCTTAAGTCAAGCGAAATTACTCAACAAAGAAGTTCCATTAAAATTTGAGTCGGAATTAAATTTCTGGTGCCGAAACTATCAAAATGTTGGAAAAGGTCTTTAAAATTGCCCGTTAAAATTCTTGGTCGCGAGCAAGAAGTTTTGATTGGTATGAATTACTCAAATATGGTCGAGAACGCGTCGACGACGAACCACGTCTAGCACGGCCATCAACATCAACTGATGATCAGCTTGCAAATAAAATAAAATAACTGTGGCTTGTCAATAGACAATTAACTTCTTCTTCTTAATTGGCGTAGACACCGCTTACGTGATTATAGCCGAGTTAACAACAGCGCGTCAGTCGTTTCTTCTTTTTGCTACGCGGCGCCAATTGGATATTCCAAGCGTAGCCAGGTTCTCCTCCACCTGGTCCTTCCAACGGAGTGGAGGTCTTCCTCTTCCTCTGCTTCCTCCGGCGGGTACAGAACCGAATACTTTCAGAGCTGGAGTGTTTTCGTCCATCGGCCCCCGCCACTTTGTTGTTCTTCAGGGGGGGAATTTCTATTCGAACCTCTTTCTGGTCGTTCAATGGAACGTCAGCTAAATCGTCATCGATTGGGGAATCGGGTTCGCCTTCTCCTGGAGTTGTACGTTAACCGCCATTCAGCAGACGGGAGTAGTGTTCCCTCCATAATATAAGTATGCTCTGGTCGTCGGTGACAAGGTCACCCTTGGGAGTTTTACAAGAGTATGCTCCGGGCTTGAAACCTTTTGTAAGCAGCCGAATTTTTTCTTAGAATTTTCGAGCATTACCCCAGTTGGCCAGCTTATCAAGCTCTTCGTACTCACGCATATCGGCCTCTTTCATTTGTCTGAGACGTGTGTTCCGTCTATCACAACATGATCGACCTGGTTGGTGGTTTTTCGATCCGGAGACAGCCAGGTAGCATGATGGAATCTAGTACTACAGATAACCGTATTTCGGGTCCCGGCGAAGTCGATCAGCCTCAACCCATTTGGGGATGTTTCGTCGTGGAGGCTGAATTTACTGACCGTAGTGCCAAAGATACCTTCTTTGCCCACCCTGGCGTTAAAGTGGCCAAGCACGATTTTGACATCTTGGCGGGGGCAGCTCTCATAAGTGCGCTCATAAAAATCATTTTTGGTCACATCGTCCTTCTCTTCCGTCGGGGCGTGGGCGCAAATCAGCGATATGTTGAAGAACCTCGCTTTGATGCGGATTGTGGATGCGGATGTTCATTCATCGGAAGTACTCGGCGACGAAGTCGCTCTCCTACCACGAAGACCACACTAAACTTGTGCTCCTTTATATGACCACTATAGTAAATGCCACAAGGACATCAACCAGCTGGGCAGCGGCACCTTCCCAATTAAGGGACCGGAGATTCCAGGTGCATGCCCTCAATTCGTAGCCATTATTTCGTTTTCCGTGGTCCTCATCAAAAGGGAGTCTCTCATCCGAGGCTTTTGGTTGTTTTTCATTGATTTGATTTTTTAAGGTGACGGGTCCCAAAGGCACTTCACAACTGTGAGGAGGGGATGTTTCGCCTTCTCACTTTAGCTCGCCTTCAAACGGATGTTCTTAGGCTACCCAGAGGATACTTGGTCAAAGACCGGAAGTCGTGAGCTGCTTCAGTCATACGTAAAAGAATCGTTTTTGGCCACTCCCAAGTGAATGGCGATCAGAGAATTTTCCTCACTTGCGTGAACTTCTACACACGGCTCCATTCTGCAAAAATTAACAGTTAGAGATTTTAGTGTCACTGTTGCAATATCGGAAAGATCTATGAAATTCAATTTAAGAGATTATTTGGGCCTAAGAAAAGTGAAAACACGATGGGTTCCAAAATAACTAAATTTTTTGAAAAACATTGGTGCACTAACGTCTGTGAAACAATGTTTCCGATTAAAAGGATTCTATAAAAAGTATTATTACTGACGATGAGTTTTCGATCTATGATTACGACGTGTAAACAAGCCGAATATTGTAGCAAAGGTGTGCCGAGAAAAAACGTCAAAGTCGGTAAAAAATCATGGTAGTGTTGGCAGTTTCTTCCATAATCTAGGTGTAAAGCTATTCGTAAAACGAAACCGACATATGGGCCGACAACTCTTGGTTTTTGCAACCACGATAATGCACCGTCGCATGCTTGATTAATTCTTCTAGAGTTTTTACTCTGACTTCAGCAAACTTGGCTTGGTAGGATTATCAAAGCGGACATCCCCAATCGTGTAAGGTGAAGAAATTAAGTGGCACTTGAGGCACTCCAGAGAGCTGTTCTCCGCAAGGTGTTTGGAGCCATACGCGTGAGCGATGAATATTGATGAAAATGGAACCACGCATTCTATGAGCTGTATGGACACATTGATATAACTCATAAAAACCGACGAATGCACTTTTTAGGCTATGTTGAACGCAGTGTTTTCGGCCCAGACTTACCTACGGTTTTAGTGCCTAAGAAGAAGAAGAGTCGAAACTGCAACCTCGAAAATTAAAGTCAGTTTCTTTGACGAGTGCTGAACATTATCTTTGCGAATAACCTGCTTACAGTCGGATTAGAGAATATATTCCACGATCTCTATTGCTGCAATGCAAGTGTAAATTAGAAAAAAAATTTTAGTCTATATATTCTGAATACAAAAGTTCAGCTCGGATATATTAAAGGGCGTAATTCCTCACCCATTATTTTCAGGATTTATGAAATATCTAGAAAGTCACCTTGCTTACTGATAAATCTACCATTATAGTAAATAGAATATATAGGGTTTGTCCGGAAAATCATAGGCCGTGATTTTACTTCAGGGTGTACGCGCACCGATGTTGCTAGCTAACGAACGGCCGAATGGCCAGTTGTCTCTGAGTACATAATAGTAGTGCATGCCGAAATTGCAGCGTTCTGTGTGAAACTCCGTAAGTCTGCTACAGAGACTTTAATATGATCAAGCAGGCTTACCCAGATGTTGCTTTAGTAACCAAGCCGTTTTGGAGGGCCGGGAAGAGATTGCTGATGAAAAAGGGAAGAATGAGCAAGTCCAAAGTGGAATCTATGCTTATTTTTTGACATCAAAGGCATTGTCTAACATGAATTTGTTTCTCCTGGACAAATCGTCATCGCCAAGTTTTACGTGAAAGTCCTCATTAGACTCAAACGAAGGCAAAATCGGGTCCGACAAGACATCGCAATCGATTGAAAGTTGAACCGACTCACACCGCCTTTCTTGTGAAGAGCTATCTAACCAAGGTCGGCATCCCATTGCTTCCGCAGCCGCCCTACAGCCCAGATATGGCCCCTCATACTTTCTTGTTTTTTTGGCTAAAAAAGCCGATGAAATGCAAGTATTTTGAGACGACAGAGGGGATCCAAGCATCATGCACCCCGGCTCTCAAGGATATTCTGAAGAATGCCTTCCGTGAGACTTTCAATGCTTGGAAATCGCGCTGGCTGCACTGCATTAACGCAGAAGCAGCATATTTTGAAAGTTTTTAAAGAATTGTAACTATTGCTTCAATAATGTTTTTAAATCGATTCAGTCTTATTACTTTCCGGACAATTGGTTATGACTTTAGGAGATGGAGAAGAAGAAGAAGATAAGTGTTCTTCCTAAATTCTATCCACTTGCGATGTCGGTTTTTAATAAGACTACAATTTTCACAAGTGTATTACGATATTTTTGAGTTTCGGAACCCAGTAAGTATGAATTGATAATATTCTAAAAATCTATACACTTTCGGGTTCGGTTCTGAAAAAGACAACACCTTTTGAAAACTCCCATTCCTATATTTTTGGTATCTCTGACAAGCTGTACACTCTCAATATCCTCTTTCTCATTTTTAACCAGGTGGTGTGGGGAGAGGGGAAGGTTGGACACATGCATTACCGCGAATATGCAGCGACTTTTGCAACGGCAGCGCGAGCAGCTAAACGTGATTACACGAATGTGGTGCTGATAATGACCCCGTTATACTATATGCGCTTACACACACATGCATACATAAGAATACACATAGCTTTAGCTCCCTCACTTTTTCAATGCGTTAAGGGCGCAAAAATGCCGAGCTGCAAAGCCAAATGCAATTATTTTTAGACAGTCGAGGCACATATGCAAGCAGCAAAAACAAAATCAATATTACAACAATATGCAACAACAATAATGTTGGTGCTGTTGCTGAGCTAAAAATTACAACGGAGACGAGTGCATCAAAAATCAATAGGAAAAGAGGAAATGGTTTGATGGTCGCCGGCATCGTTAGGCGAGAGTAAAGGCTTTAATAGCGCATTTAACTGTACAGTATATACGTATGTAAGTACGTGCATGGCGAGTCATGTAAATTTTGCCATTTGGCTTGTTGGAGTTTTGCTAACGAATGCTGTTCGATAGGCAAGTTTGCATTTAGTAGGATATAAAATAGTAGAAACGTTAATATTTATTTGAGCCAATGAAAAATTTAAAAAGATAGTAGATTTTTTAGTGATTTTCGGGAAAGACTTAAGACATTGAAAACTACGTCTGTAGTTGAAAGTCACTCTTTTCGAAAAGTAGTAGTAGAAATGTTAGTATTTAATAATTTATAAAACCTTAAAACAATGAAAACTACGATGTAAAATATACTATTTTTATAACCTTGAATATATTTTCTGAAAATAGTAGTATATTTATTAGCATTATATTTTCGATGAACAGAAAGTATCACGAAAAATTGTAATAGAATTTTGAATATTTATCAATTTCAGAAGAAAGATACCATTTTATAAAAAATAAATATTAGTACTTTTAGTAGTAATGTTTTTTTTTTTTGCTAAAAAAAGTGGTATTTTAATAATACAGTAATACAGGATAATTAGTTTAATGCAATCTCCTGCTTTTGAATATAGTAGTGTCTTTCGTAGTAAAATTTTTTAGTAAAATAAGTGTATTTTGTTAATTTAGTAATACACATTGATTAGCTTATAAATATTTTTAAAAATGGTGTTTTTAAAGCTCCTTTTTGGGGCCTAGTCTTAGTCAAGATCTTTAGTGCAATATATAGAAGAAATATATCCACTTATGAAATAGGTAGCTATAAGGCATAACACACTCTATTTTCGAAAATATCTAAATATTATGAAAGATAAAAAAATGAAAAGTAGTAGAAATAGCAAAATATATACCAAACAATTGGAAAGTATTAAAAATAGTAATAAAGTAGTATTTGCTTTTTTATACAAATGATTGACTGGGATCACTAATTTCTACGAAATTTAGTGGAAATTTTTTATCCCACTGTATTTAAAAAAACTTAAGGAAATAAGAGCATTTTTATTTTATATTTTTTGGTTTTAAAATAGTTTCCTCGTTTTTTCCTCGACAAGAAACGGGTCATTTGTCGGAACCGCCGACATTAGACAACCATAGCATGCAGCTGCCATACAAATTGGCCGACGAAACCCAAGCCCTCGTATGAAAAACTTTTTTATGGCTGAATTTGGCATGGATCATAACTCAAAGCATACAGCTGCTATTCAAATTGACCAACTAAAATCAAATTAAAGGTTTTTTTACACCTCTTTACGCTATGAGAAATGAATTATGAAGGCATGGCTTGAGTTAGTGATATCGGAAATGGAATAAAGTATCGGTATATATTGTATATAAAGAATTTTCTGACGTTGCAGCAATATCTATTATAATTTTTGCATGTCCGGACGACAACGGCGGCGAAGAATTTTCTGAGTTTGGAATGGTAGTGGGAGTGGGTCTGAGTTCAGGCGAAAGTTGTCTTCTATGTCTATGTACTAAACGTATTTCTTTTGACAGTGCGGTTATTGCAGTGATAACAGCTATCGCTGAACTAAACTGAATACTTAAAGTGTGGGTCATTTTTTGTTTTTTATAGTAGGAGGAAGCATCGAAAGCCGGAGTGCGGAACTTGAATCCGCTAAACCTAACCTACTCCCAACTAAAGACTCTCCCATGGAACCACCAGATAAGGTATTACTTCATGTTAGTGACAAGACCTTTTACGTCTCCACTATAGCAAAGACGGACTGACGAATATTCTGCTGTATCTTCTCAGAGGACTGACACATAAGTGCAGTCAAATTTTCCACTTAAATTACTACCTAGTGCTGTTTCTAACTGTACCCTTATGTTTAGAAACCGAGGGCAGTGGATAATGGAAATAAAGTGTGGGTCTAAAATTGTTGCTTAAGCCATATGCAAATGTGTCGCTCTAGTGGTTCCAGTTTGGCAACATAATAATTGTTGAAAAACTTCCATACAACACTAGATATGACTAGAATGCTCGAATTATTTTGTTTACATATGGTAATTGATTATTGATTGAATTACTTAGTTACATTGTTTGATAACTACAATCAGAAAAAAAAAAAAAGAATTGAATGAGACTGACACTGACAGGCGACAGTTGAATTGAATGACAGACACTGACACTGAAATGACATTTACACTTGACAGACAAAGTTACCAACTTATAAGCCACCTTTAAAAAAGAGCGAAAATACATGGGAAAATACATTCTACAGCTGCTACATACCGCCAAGTATCCCGCTCGACAAGTAAGAAAAAATACTTGACGAACTTGTGGAAGACGCAATGACAACTACACCAACATAATTGCGGCGGACTTCAATGCCTGGGCGATAGAATGGAGAAGCAAATCAACTAATCCGAGAGGAAGGGCACTGCTTAAAGCCTTTGCGGTGCTAGACGCTGCCCTGCTGAATACAGGGACAATGAACACTTTTGAAAAGAATGGACGCGGCTCCATTATTGACGTATCCTTTGCTAGCAGAACCCTAATACGATCAACTGACTGGCGGGTAAGCGATATATACATATATCTAGAGTGATCACCTGGCTATATTAATAAATATAAGGAAAACCACGCAAGGACTACGTAGAACCCCTTGTCGTCAAAGAGTGCAGTCCAAAGGGTGGAGGATCGAAACACTTGGCGAGGAACTTTTCCAATTTATGCTGGACGATACACTGAAGGAAGATACTGACGTAGAATTCCAAGCCAAACTGCTGGTAGAACACATATCCAAAGCCTGCGAAGCAGCTATGTTCAGAAGGAAGCAAACAGCCCATAGAAAGCCGGTATATTGGTGGAACAATGAAATCGCTTTACTGAGAAGCGAGTGCCACAAAGCAGAGGCGCCGATTTCAACGTTGCATAGCCAGCAGCGACTGTACGAGGCTGAGAGAAATTTTCAAAGGAAAGCGCAGGGACCTCAAAAAAGCAATAAAGGCGAGCAAAACTTCTTGCTGCAAGATTTTATGCGAAAAAGTAGATGAAAACCCATGGGGAGAGCCGTATAAGATAGTAATGGGAAGGATATTAGGAGGCAAGTGGCAAACACCGACCTGCCCCTCTTTGCTAAGAAATGTGGTAGAAACGCTATTTCCTTAGCAACGCCAAGAAGGTGGAAGTTTACTTCTCGAAAAAGCGGAGCCCACAGATGCAGCACCAGTAAATGACCTCGAAGTGCTACAAGCTGTTGAACGATTTGGCAACTCTAAAGCACCTGGCGTGGATGAAATCCCGAACAAAGTCCTGAAGCTCGCAGTGAAATATAAATCAAAACCATTTGTGGAGCCATTTTTTTATACGCTGCCTACGAGACGGAATTTTCCCTAAGATATGGAAAATGCAACGTCTAGTGCTATTTCAGAAGGAAAATAAGTCAGTAGGGGAACCGAGCTCTTACCGCCCAATATGCATGATCGACACAATGGGAAAAATACTGGAGTGAATTATCTGTGTCCGATTAGAAAGTTACCTAGAAGGGGAGGCATGCAGCCTATCAAATAACCAATATGGCTTCCGCAAAAAATGCTCAACTGTTGACGCAATTAAGAAGCTCACAGGTATTGCGAAAAAGGCCATAGAAGGAGAAAGATGGATGTACGGCAATAAAGAATACTGCGTGGTCATAATGCTCGATGTGGAAAACGTATTTAATTCGGCGTGTCGGCCCCACATACTACGTGCGTTACAAGCGAAAAATATACCAACTTTCTTGTTGAGCTTCATACAGAGCTCTTTGTCCGAAAAGCTCCTGCTCTATGACACAGGCGAAGGTCCAAAAGAGTATACGGTAACTGGTGGTGTGCCACAAGGTTCCGTACTGGGTCCACTCTCATGGAATGTCCTGTGTGATGGAATATTACGCCTCCCACTGCCTAAGGAAGTACAGATTATCGGATACGCTGATAATATAGGGGTAACTAGAGTGGCCAAAGAACTCCACCAAATTCAGAGGATACATATGTAGTGAGATGGTACCAAAAATTAAACTCTGGCTAAATAACTCAAAACTTAAACTAGAGAATATCTCCCTCAACATTGACGGACACAGCATTACAACGCAATCAGCACTAAAGTACCTTGGTGTAATGATCGACGCGAGACTGAGCTACAAAGCTCACATTGAGAAAGTCTGTGAAAAAGCTGCCCGTGTAAATGCGGTCCTAACAAGAATTATTGCTAACATAGGAGGTCCAAAACAAAACAGCAGAGCACTTTTGGCCAAGGTTAGCCAGTCAATCGTAATGTACGCCGCACCTGTATGGGGACCAGCGCTCATGCAAAAAACATATGCAAGAATTGCACAATCAGTGTTCCGGCTAAGCGCAATTATAACTATTAGCTCATTCCGCACGGAATCTCATAAACCCGCTAGCATTATATCTGGGATAATGCCGCCAGACATAATGGCTCGAGAACTGAAGCGGATATATGACAAAAGCAAAATTATAGGCGGAAAGCTGACAATGGCAGAGCAACATTGGAAAGACAAGAAAGCATGGAGGAATGGCAGAAACGTTGGGACACAACAACAAAGGGAAGATGGATGCACCGTTTAATCGAGAAAGTACAAGAATGGGTACAACGAAAGCATGGCGAGACAGACTTTTACATGACGCAGTTTCAGAGAGTACCTGAGATGACGTTACTTGCTCTTTCTGTGGTAACAGTAGTGAAAATGCGGAGCACATATTTTTCTACTATCCGAGATTTACGTCAGAGCGCCAGGCTCTGGAGATAAAAGTAGCAGGCCGGGTAACACCTGACAACATAGTGAATTATATGTTGCATAAACGACGAGTATGGTATGCCATGGAGAGGACGACAGTTCTGATACTGCAAGAGCTGAGAAGAGCCGAATACCAAAGAAGTAGTGATGCTAGAGCCGCAAATAGTGAGCTAATGACGTGAGCCAATAGGCTAAGCTGGCCCTGCGATGTAATGCCTAGCAGCGGTCCCGCAGGGCCTTTCCATAAAGCTACAGATGACGGAGTTAAGGGCTTAGTACGTAGGCGTACTGTTCCGCAAGTCTAATACCGTAAGATATTACTTATTAGGCGTGGTCCCAAATGAGGTGCACCTTCAGCAAGCAGTACGAATCGTGCATTCTGCATACCACTAAGCATCAGTATCTATGAAAGATTCCCCCTTCGAAAGCAAAAAAAAAAAAGAAAACAAGAAAAAAAGGTTAACTTCGGCTGTAAAGAAGCTAATATACCCTTCACAGGTGCATTTCTTTTAGTAACTATGTGTTTAAGTAAATCTAGAGGCGTAACTGGCCAGTAGTTTTCATTCAAAGGAAAACATTTCACTAATTCTTTTTAGCCAGGTTGTTTGTTAGAAACATTAAGGTTATTTAATAAAGAAAATATATCTTTCAGACGTTTATAGTTATTTCAAATTTTAAGAAGATTTATTATTAACATATACTTAATGAAAAAAAAATTGTAGTATTTATAAATTAGTCCATATTTAGTTGTTTTATAAAAAAAACACAGAGCAAATATATAGTTATATTTGTGTAGTACATATTTATGCTATACCTATAAATTACATTACTCATATCTATGCTTACCCCTAATATTATTAAACAAAGTAATATTAACATATATCTACATATACAACATATCTATTTTCTAAAACTTAAAAATATTCCGTCATGATCACTTGACTTAAGTAATACCGAATGTAAAATTTTTTAGTTCTCCAATTTTAAATATATTATCTTAATTTTCATGACTGAACGAATACTGAAGGAGCTTAAATAGTTTTGAGGTGAAAGCAAAATTTGAATTTACTTGCTTAAATTTTTGGCATTTAGAATAAGTAGATTTTTGGGATGAGAACAGTTTTCAAATCTTAAATTTTGTGAATTATGCATAATTTAGATTTTAGTGACTGAAGACGGAAAACAGTTCGTATGAGAACAATTCAAATTAAGATCGTATTAAGAATTAGTCACATACATACTCTAACTTCTCCATCCGCCACAAACATCTACATTTTCCAAATTATGCAGCTTAATTCATTGAGAAGCGGAGCGTGTTTTCAAATGCGTTGATGTCAGCTGCTGATACGATTCATTTCCAATACTTTACCCAAAAATATCAAGCAAGTAAGGACTCTTGCAGCTCGCAAGAATCAAATCTAAGGAAAAATTTTAAGGTGTAAAACCAATCAGATAGGTAAAGTCACCGGATGTTCGAAAATCCTGAATTTAGTTTTATGGGGGTTTCGCTTAAATTTATCTACTTAAGACACAAATACACACACTGTTATGAATAAAACACGCTCTTTTATTTTCATTGGGATAGCTCACATATTGCCCGATATATGCGGAAGGGAAGTATTGGACCGATTCAACCCATTTTTAACACACATACATACCATTATATTATATTTTCGATTAAAAGTCAACTATAGGAACCGGGGTCTAAATATTCGGTACCTAGGGGCTTCAACAGTTTCTATTGGGATTTGACCAATATCTCTACCATAAAACTCCCTTGTACCATCTCTGTGGTAAAATTTAATTTCTCTGGCATATTTAGTTATTGGTTTATCGCGCTTTTAATAGTTTTTAACAGTACCGTTATATGGGAAGTGATTGCTTGCACGATTCTAGCATACTTTTACGCTGTTTCCTCACTGACCTGTGACATTTCCTCGGTCGCTGATACCGCAAATTTTGCTGAGTAATGGTCAAGGTGCACCAATTCACAATAGCCAAGCATAGTAGTCATTCACAATAAATTTATCGAATCAACCGTTCATATATCACTAGATTCTGCAATGGGTGGTCTCGTGCCCTTGTATATTTCGGTATAGTATTTTTGCAATCTGMAATCTTGCAAGAGCAAGCGAGCCTCTATTATTTCTTCAAGTAATTTTGACAGCTGGTTACGCATTGTGAATGATCCACATTAGAAGAGCAAGAGAGAATAAAAAAAAAAAATAAACTATGTGCGTATTATGTATGTATGTGTGTGTGAAGTAATATAAATATTTTCATTGCGATTTAAGGAATTTTTAAGGAATTCAAGATGAAATATACTTCATAATAATGACTCTAACTAATTTAGGATGAATATATTGATTACTTTCAATTTCCTTCAAGAAACAATTGTTGATTTCATGTTTCTGCGTAAAACCAGGTTTGCCATTACTAGATTTATACTAGATTTTTACTAGATTAGTACTAGATTTCTTTAAAGCTGGGTAGTAGCACAAGTAAATTTATCGCACGAAAGTTTATTAAGCGTTTTTTATATGAAGTTTTCACATTTCTTGAGAGTTGGATACTAAGCTTAAAGAGTTAAAAATTCAACACGAAGCAATGTTGCGATCTATTTGAGGGTAAAGGGTAGGAACTGCACTCCAAAGCTAGTGCAAACTCATATGTTGTTAAAGAAAATAAAGAAGTGAGCTCCCTCACCCCGCAAGCCAATCCTCGAAGCGAAATACTCACAATTGAAACGGTGAAAGATGGAGACGTCGACGCGGAGACGTGTGGGAAGTGTAGGTTGATATTTTTCGTAGTGTTAACCAAATATATAAGTAACATTAAAAAAACTTCAAAATATAATGTAAGAATAGCTCTAAGCGCATGGCGATAGATAAAACGGGGGAAAGTGAGACAGAAGAAGATAGATGGTGAAATAAGAACTGAGTTATTATTATATGGAAATAATTGTGGAGAGATTTTAAATTTTTCATGGAAACGTTATGTGAAATATGTTTACCCTAAATAGGATACATCAAGTTTATAAAGAAGTGTGTAGCACCCAGCTGTAATGTTGAAGAATTAATGACGCTAATCAGCGTGACGAGGTGAGTAAAGTTAGTGATGTCCGTCTATTTGCACGAGTACATACGCGAACTCCTCAGTTTTGAGATATAGATTGCAAATTTTGCAATCAACTTAATCTAGTTTTAAGTAAGAAATAGTTTAGTTGTTATATTGTATGGTCCTATATAATAAATTCAAACTTCTATAAAAGTTATAACATTATAAGACTAAACAGCATGAAAGTCCTACAGACCAAACCATGTTTAATGTCTGCGAGCCCTCTTTTGTAAAGTTAAGGGCATTGAGCTTCCATAAATATTTTTGGATTAAGAATTATCATCATTCCAGTCTCTTATACCACAAATATCTATTGGATGACAGGCTCAAGACTTTAGAGTACCTTCTAAGGTCTTCGAGTTTAAGTCAGAGTATATATATATACCCAATCAAACTTTTAGTGACTCACAAACGATTAATTGACTTTGTTAAGAGCATTGAACTTTCAGATATATTTTTGCGTTGAGATTTTTATTATTCCAGCCTTAGAAGCACCCTGAGATCAGTTGGATGTTAGTTTCAAGAATCCAGTTCCATTTTTCATAATACATTTTTTCTAAAATTTACTCTAGAAACAGAATTTTGAGTCTATTTTAAACCTACGAGTATAAGAAACCAAACCCTCAGTGACCCACGCCCGGTTAATTGGTCTCAAGCACTCAACCCTCATCAAAAAGATGCTACTGCCTTTATAGGATCATTTTGAACATCAGTTTATAAGTACGCTGCAAATAGTATGAGCTTTTATTATATATCCGTGGCAACCCTGCCGGCGAGTCTTTTTTACTATTGTGTCTAAACATATAAATCAATTTTAAGATAAGTGCAGATACTCAGCGATGACTGCCAGACGCGACAGACTGGCGCTGTGGTTATTGTTGTTGACACTGCAGCTGCCACTGACGCATTGCAACTTTATATTCAATTGATTGTGACGCAATTGCATTTTGTCACCAGCAGCTGAAAGACCGACAGACACATGCGAACACTACTGACTACTGGAAAACCTAACTCATCTATAGAAACATAGCATTTATATGCCGCATACATAGAGAATGAGATGAAATAAGTGCTGCTACGGCAACTATTCATGCAGCGATGTTGCGGCATAAACGCATTGACTCAGTGAATTGTATAAATGGCAAACCTAAATATGAGGAATTTAAGTTAGATATAGGTAATAGGGCTTACTATGCAGTTTATACCGACTTCAGAAGGTCCCTTCTTTTACCATCTATCCAGCATCGAAGAAGTAAGTGGAAAATATCTGCAACAAAAGTCTCCTAAATGAAATACACTGCTTGAATAGTTTATACGCTCCTTATTTATTTAACTATATTCACTAAATAAAAACAATTTCCTTATTTTTTATTCAGAGAAAAAAGCTTAAACGTGCACAAAATTTAATTTATGTAGCTTGAGAATGAGTGTACGCTCACATTATCCCAGAAGTACGCCCTTTTCTCACTAATGTGAAGGTTCTCTGTATCCGCACTCAAACTTTCTAAAAATTTATAAATTCGTTAATCACTATGCTCTATGAAAGTTAATCAAAAAACTTGTTTGAAAACAAAATTTTGAATCCAGGCATTATATTTCCTAGAAAAAAGGGTTATCCGATTAAATATAATGACTTTTGGACTTGTACCAATGCTCTTCAGCAATTGTTCGTGAGCTTAAACACCTTAATGTGAATAAAGTTTTTGTTTATCGCACCATCACTTGATACTTTTAGCATCGCAAAACGCCATGGAGGTTGTCATCAAAAGACTGCAACGTAACGTGAGATGGTTCGGAAAGTGAAGAAGGGATTTGAGCGATATTCAAGACGAAGTGAAAATCAAATGGCTAAAGAACTGAATCCGACCACAGCATCCAACGCATATTGAGAAATGAGCTCAACGTGAAGCCTTATAAGTTCCAAAAGGCCCAAGATCTCACGCAGAAGCGGCAACAAGTAAGACTTGAGAGAGCTAAGCGCTTGCTTTTCTTGGCCGAAAGCGATCACATTCCGAGCATCCAAAATTTTTTTCCAAGTGAGCAATTCGAAAACCTTTAAAACGATAGGGTTTACTTGACCGTTCGTACGAGAATCTAAGTCATCGGTTGGCCATCAGGAGGCAGCACCCGCCACAAATAATAGTTTAGGCCGTTGTCACCGCAGAAGGGCACCAATTCTTTTGAATTGGCCTTGAATTTGTGATTATTTTCACACATTTATATATTAAAATAATTTTCCAAACCGAGTTTATTTTTTAAAGTTGGTAATTGGAATCGCTGAAAGCTTAATTCCTCTAGCTTATTTAGAGCATTAATATTCTCTCAGTAAGAAAATTAATTAATTGAGAACAATTTTTCTCTTAGTAGTAAACTCAAAAATACTTAAAAAATAATGAGAATGGTTTACCATATCAAAACAGAATGCAATTTTTATGAAGTTGTGACGACATATATAAATCTAAAACAATTTTAATTGCATGTGAATAAATGTCCTTGCAGTTGTAAAGTTAACAAATTTAGAACACTTTATATAATATCAATTATTATTTGGCATTATAATTAATAGAATAGCAAAAACACTAAAACTTAAATATAATAAATAAGCAATGGTTTTTAATAATTGGGGACCGTTTTTTATGTAGCACGAAGCACCAGTATGTAGGAAATATATGAAACTATAACAATTATAAATTGCATGCAAATATTTTTTCTCATATTAGAAAAATTAATAAAATGGGAACAGTTTACCATTTAAGTAATTTAAATAATTTCGAATTATATTTAGAATTTTGGTCACTTTTTAGCAGAAAATATTGAAATCAGGACAATTATTAGTCGGGAACAGTTTTATTTTATAACTGCAACAAGTTGCTTCTAATGTAGCTAAATTTTCCAACCACGCTTTTAATATCCGAAAGCGTTTCTACAAATTATATGCAAATGTAATGTTAAAGGATGCTCGCTCATCATACTGAGGTAAAACAAATGATTCGCTTCATATTTCTACCGTAATGGAAGTATGTTTCGTTTCCAACTATCACCATCAGGATTTTCTTCAATATAGCTCAAGTTTTTAATCCTGTACCATGCCGACGTAGTAATGAAGATCATAAGATTTTACCTTCCGTAAAAAAAGTTTCTTACTTTATCCAACCCTTAATCATGGAATCTCGTCGTCGCCAAACTTTTGTACTAAATATTATGATGAGGTTTTTGATTCGAGTCCTCCTTCAAACTCCAGGAAATCCTATTTTATATATTGAACCGCTTGCATAAGACAGGCGTTCGCACAGTTTCTTAGATAAACGCATCCAACTTACATTACCGTGGTACTTAAAATTTAAACAGAAGTCAGCTATATCGGAAAGCCATTAATAACTTCCTTCTCTTTAAACTGTAAGCCAAACCAAGTCCAACAGAATACTATTCACAAACTCAATTCCACACCAACAATTGTTTTACTAACTTTTATTTATTCCTTCTTTCTCTGAACTAGTGTCAATTATGCTGTCATTGTTATCATTCCTCGGCTGCGTACCCCTGCCGTCTGTTATGACACCGCTGTTGTGTTGTTGCTTGTCTCTTGCTTATCCCTTTGCCTGTAAATTGATTTTCTCTATACCAGTGGATATAGTTGGATCAAACTAACTGTGAACAGCAAGCTAAATTGCAATGCAATTCTGATACAGTTTTACGCAACGGCAATCGCCTGTCGCATACAGGGGCTTGCGCGTTACTTTTTGCTGCGTATCCGAAATAAGTGTACTTTTTCATGTCTTTCTTTTGTCATTTTTCTTATCGGGCTTGCTGCCAGGCAGTCACTTAGTGCGCGTCGATGTTGACGCCTTCGCCATCGTCGCAATTTCCACAATTCCAATGAGTTCCTAAACAATAACAACAAACTGTCACTTCTATGGCAATCTTCGCTCAGCTGTTTCCTTGCTCTGCCCTTTAGTATCGAACCGTGGTGTTAGCAAGAACATCGAAAACCTTTTTGCATACAAAGACAACTTTTTTGATATTACCACATCATCTACTGATGCAAGCGCCAAACTCATACTGGCAGCTTGTCCCTAAAAACTGTTGTATTTCAGCTAATGGTTGTCGCCGCTTTGTCTTTTTTTTATTATATTTATTTTTGCAAAGTTGTTGCTTTTTCTTTGCCTCTATTAGCATTTTGTTGTTTTTTTGCATTGTTTGTGATTTTCTGTGCTAAGTGCTTTGGCTGGCAGCTAAATGCAACTCTGCAGGTGCTCTCCTCCTCCTGCCCTTTCGCAATAAGATGTTGAACTAATGCAGAAAATACCGACAAACGCCGTCGATAAATCGATGAAACTTGAAACTAGCGCTTCTCATACACACTTTGCCGCTTGTTTGAAGCTTTGGTTAGTTTCATCGTCTGCGTTTGACGCCTGCGCTTGTCAACTTGTTTGGAGTTTAAAGCTGCAGGCAGTTATGCGGCGCTAAACTTGTTGGATTTAAAACATCAAACTTACCTTGAGGTACATGAATAAATATCTAAATGCATTAAAGTTAATTTTCAAGTTCGTTAAGTAAACTTTGGCTGTCAGTCAAAGTGGTGGCGTTGTGCAGTAATAGCACCGAGCTAAGAGTTTAAACGGTATAAACAAGTGTATCGAGTTAATTTTTTAAATAAAAGCAACAATATTAATAAAGATTTGGTAGGTCTTACTTAAGTAAAGATTTTATTCTAGCGCCTTCTCTTATTTTAGGTTTGCGTATTGACGTTAACTGAGAAATATGAGCAGCTCCCAATTTTAAACCGCATCCGAGCAGTTCTTGAACTCTATTAAAAGACACTTTTCTGTTTAGCACACGCTCGGATCTTTGGTAATTCGTATGATGGAGCGACAGAACTTCCTTCCAACTTGGAATATGAGTCCAACCCAAAAATTTTTGCTCCTTTGCGGAATGCATACCTAAAACCTTCCTTGCGGCAATTTCGTTCCATAAACTAATTTGTTTTGAGTACAGTTGTCTCGAGCCTAATAAAAAGTACGAGTACAATTTTAAACTTTAAATGATTGAGCGAACCCATAAGATGAGTTACTTGGTATTTAGAATCAATGAGATTGCAAATGTCAACGAGAGCTTTTTGTTGTCAAGACTGTCGGATCTATAAAACCAAGACTCGGATTTTTGTCCGCCCGAGTACATTAAACTTTCTGAGGAGCTCTCAATTAACAGAATGACAACACTACTAAACTTCTATTCACACATACATTCCGGGGCTTATTTGGCTCCGTCAGTTACCGTTAATTCTCAGCATTTCCATCTTAATCTTTCCAATGCAGTGGAGTTCCTTTTTTTCCGCTTTAAAACTTACAGAGCTAGATAATCTGAAGAAATTCGTAGAGCGGGTCCATGTAGAAGCAAATCAGCCGATGTAACTTGATTCATCCATTCTACAAATTAGCAAAGATTTCAGCTCTAAAATGGAACTTTAAAGTATTGTTCCGTATATGAGCAGTCCCACAGAATATTTGGAAGGAAGACATCGAGATTTATTACAGATAACACATAAATGATTTCCGGTTTCGGTAACTATATATCTAGAGCCTATAACTCCTATATTCCTCAACATAGTCTAGAGCCATCTGTTTTTTTCTTATTCATCATGGTTAATGTCTATCCATAAGAGCAGTTTTTTATAGCTACATATATATTAGTTTGTCAAAAAAGTCTTGCGGTATTTTCCCTAGTTGGCGCTGAGAGCGCGTAGTTCTAGTTTCATTCGTCGCATGGGGTCATTCTATACCTTTTTGGAAAGCTCATTTCACGCGCTAAAACGTGTTTGATTGATTGTCGTTTCTTTTAAGTCGTTCGTGAGTTATAGCGTCGCAAGCAAGAAGCATAATAAAGAGAAAACACGGCATATTATACAGTACTTCCACAATAAAGGCAAAAATGCATCTCAAGCGGCCAATAGAATTTGTGCAGTTTATGGACCAGATACAGTTTCCATTTCCACCGCACAACGATGGTTTCAACGTTTTCGTTCTAGTACGGAGGTGGTCGAAGATGCGCCACGCTCCGGAAGGTCTGTCGTCCAAAATTGCGATAAAATCGCTGAATTGGTCGAAAGAGACCGCATAGTAGCAGTCGTAGCATCGGTCAAGAGCTAAAAAAAAATAAATAAAAAATACCGCAAGACTTTTTTGACAATATATTATTATTTTGCTTTGAACCACAACTTTAACTATTATTCAACATAGTTAAAAATATTCTGTGCATTTAACCGCTATCAAATGAACTACCATTTTTCAACTATTTATACGCTCTATAACTCTTAAACCTTACCAAGTTATATAAATGATTTTAAATGAACAATCGCGTTGCCGATTTGAATCTGCTCGATTTTGAAGATGACGAATCTTTTAGCATTCAACTCAATCCAAAGATCATCATGATCATAATAAATCAATGACTGACCGCCTGGACCACCCTTATTCTATTACACCACCCCATCAGTCACATCATAAATATGTACTCGTACATAGTCGCCTCCCAAAATGCAGACAATCAATTTCACGAATCACATTGCCCTTGGTATATTGCTACATGAAATCTATAGCCGCTGGTCGTACTATTTCCCCATATCGTACTATGTCCACTCTAAGTACGCATTGCAAAGAGTCACTTAAATCTATCTGCGTATCAGTTACATCCCATGCTAACCCAAGAACAACAGCAAACACAGATGGTGTGAAGATATTCTGGTAGATAAGAAGATACATTTATTTAAGAAAACCAGAAGATATGTAAAATTAGGATATGAGAAGAAACACTGATCCTAAATAAATATTAAATGCAAATGCAGCCATATGATAGTAATAAAGGATAAGCAGCACTGTGGAATTTCCCCACAGATAAGAATTTTTGTAAATTAGAAGATAAGTATTGTAAAACTATAAAAGCAAGAAAATCTTTGAAAAAAATAGACACATTTATTCTGACACTCTAAAGAGCCGGTCGTCTAAAATTGTTTCGTAATTAGCGCAGTCGGCAAACGTCTGACATAATCTTAAGATTGGTCAAACTGGTCGCTTGGATTTTCCGAAGAAATATAAAAAAACAAAAAAAAAACAAAAAAATCAATTTTAAAAATAAAAATAAGGCGTTTTCGTGGCCTTAAAACAGTTTTTATAAAAAAAAAAAGAAAATTCAAACATCTCCATGGCAACTATTAACAGCTCCGAGCTCCTGAAGGAAGCTTCGAGAATAAGGCCATTCAACGGAAGTGATGGCTATGACTTATCCTCATTTGTAAGAGAAGTGGATGCCATACTCCGCCTCTTTAACGATAACCCATCATTAAAGGAATTTGTTATTCAACGCTACGTACTAACGAAAAAATATGGAGACGCCCTGAAGGTAGCCCGACCTTTAGAAAGCACACCGATGTGGGACGACGTAAAGGGGGAACTCATCCGGAACTTCGGGGTAAAGGAGATGCATCATTATTCCGTATTTTGATCGTCGTTCCAATTTTCGATATCTTCACTGCTGACGTCAACACCACCCACCTTGGACAATAACGATTGTATCTCTCGAAGTGTATCATCGTGAGAACTATTTGATCTAAGCAATGTAAGCAATGGAATTTCGTCTTCGCTGTTGTATTGATCATCGTCCCAATGTTTTATATTTTTCCAAGCTTTTATAAGCACAGCTCTCGGCAAATCATCCCATGCTAATTTAAGCAGCAAGATGGCATCACGAATTGAATGTCCTTTCAAAATATTCTCAAACGGAATGTTTTCTTGTGCTACAATGTTCCATAACAGTTTAGCCCATTATTCTAACTTGACCAGTCTTATGGGATTTTGATCCATGGGCTGCAAAACAGCTGTCACGTTAGGTGGTAAAAGCATTGCCGCAATGTTTCCATCATCTGACTGTAACTTGTCAATTGGCTTATGTGCAGTACAGTTGTCAATCAGCAATAATGCCCTTGGTGGTAAATTATTTTCAGCTGAAAATTTGCGAACCTGACAAATATTTTGGCGCACTTAAAAATTTTAAATGATAGAAAAAATAAATTTACCTGCTTAATAAAGGAATGATGGAACCAGCGGAAGAATTCATCCAAGACTTTTGCGAGTTAGCATATTCCAATGGGTTTTCAAACCCCTTGAAGCAACGGGTGTTTGCGGATTTACCAATTATCAATGGTTTCAACTTATGCGAACCATCTGCGTTCGCACACAACATAAATGTGATTCTATCCTTTGCTATTTTTCGGCCAGGTGCCGTCTTTTCGTTTGCCGCGACAAATGTTTTATCGGGCAGGAAACGATAAAATAATCCAGATTCATCTGCGTTATAAAGCTGCATGTCCGAAATTTCCATTTCATTCATTTTTGTCCGCAAATTATGAATGAACGGTGAATTCCTGACTTGTCGCTTGAGAGGATTTTCCCACAAATTTTTAAGTGGCGAATACCGAATCTTTTCTTGAAATTTCCAAGCCATCCATCACTTGCATGAAATTGTTTTCCTGTGTGCAATTTGGCAAATTCGAGCTCGGCTCTTGGCTTTAAAATTGGACCACTCATTGCACAACTACGCTGTCTTTGGCTTAAGAACCATTTATACAACCTTGCTTCATGAACGGGATATTCCGATTTATGTAAAGTTTTCTTGGTTGCAACTTCATGTGTGTTTGCCACTGCCTCCAAAATTTCATAACGTTTTTTCTTTATTTTTGAGATGGCTGCCTTAGATACATTATAATCCAACGCCAATTGATTTCCATGAATATCTTCATCGAGTTTTCTTAAAATCTCAGCTTTTTGATGCAAATTTAATCTCATTTGCAATGATTTTCTCTGCTTTGTTGGCATTTTTTAACACACTAACCATAAACAACTCGCAAATTTAAACGCTCATGACACACTACGTATGTATGTACTTCACGACACCGACTTATATAGAAATTCGGGGAATACATAGCAATGAGGGGAATACCCGAACTTGTTTTTCTTGCCAAACAAACAGTTGGGTTTGAAAAAATAGAAAAGCTCAAAAAAGTTGACCCAAAGTTAACTTTTTAGAGCAGTACGTGGAACTTAGCCGAAAGTTTAATTTAAGAAGAACTAAAGAACATAGGAAAAATGGAAGAACTTAAGTACCATAAGAAAATTAATTATTCAATTTCATTTGTAATTTTTATTATTATTTTACTTTTAATAAGCCTTCTCTTGTATATGTTAAGAAAACAAATGCGAATAGAAATTGTAARCAAACCTCAGSAGAGTKTTGTATSTAARGGGGGAGGAGTTACATCCCATGCTAACCCAAGAACAACAGCAAACACAGATGGTGTGAAGATATTCTGGTAGATAAGAAGATACATTTATTTAAGAAAACCAGNACCCAAGAACAACAGCAAACACAGATGGTGTGAAGATATTCTGGTAGATAAGAAGATACATTTATTTAAGAAAACCAGAAGATATGTAAAATTAGAATATGAGAAGAAACATTGATCCTAAATAAATATTAAATGCAAATGCAGCCACATGATAGTAATAAAGGATAAGCAGCACTGTGGAATTTTCCCACAGATAAGAATTTTTGTAAATTAGAAGTTAAGTAAATATTAAATGCAAATGCAGCCATATGATAGTAATGAAGGATCAGCAGCACTGTGGAAATTTCCCACAGATAAGAATTTTTGTAAATTAGAAGAGAAGTATTTTGGTAAAACTATAAAAGCAAGAAAATCTTTGAAATAAATAGACACATTAATTCTGACACTCTAAAGAGCCGGTCATCTAAAATTGTTTCGTAATTTACGCGCAAAGTGAGCCAAAGCGGGTGGCATTGCCAAATGGGAGTTTGTTGGTTGTTTGCTTTCGCACTCACTCCATTTAATACCTCGCCTGTTGACTGTTTTTGTTCGCCTTTCGGAGGCAGCTGCCAACAGCTGTGCGCTGCTGTGTTTATTTTTGGTACAAAAAGCGATACTTACTACCTAAAATCGTATTGGAGCATCGGTCCGGTGCACAACATACGCCAAGTCCCACCTCATACTAATAAGACCTCAGGATATACAACACCTATGCCGTGCTTAGACTTGGCTAAGCGTGTTGGCAGTTCAATCTTTGCTGCACTTCGTATTCAAAATGTTATTTTCAATGCAAGTTGGAAGCTTCTAGCACATTGGCCAACTACAGTTTCTGTTGAGTGGCGTGATTTGCATGAACCCGCTTTGGGAGCAATTTTTAACTTGGTTTTCTCCTATTTTTATTTTTGTATGTGCGTGTCTCTTTTTCTTTCAATTTATTCGTTTTGTTTTTACAATCACTTTGGCGTCTGGTGGCCGGTTGGCAGAGTCCTGTGCATCACTTTGCAGAAAAGTGCGAAAATACCAATAGAAAAATGTATATTTCTTCCAGTACTCACCTTATTCGGTTAGTGCCAACGCAAAAAAACAGTGCCGGCGTTTGAATGCCGTTGAGCGGAGGGATAGAAGCGTCAAATTTCCGAAAGATTCTATGGAAATTAATGAAGACCAATGAATTTTTGTACTTCCAAAACTGTGACGATCGTAGTTGAAACATGTGGTCCTTCCAACGAAGTATAGATGACATCCAATGGAATGATGTATTCAAAGCTTTCTGGATTTAACTTCTTTGAAGCTCTCACGTTTTAGACTGAGGTTACACTAAAAGAGATTGTGCGGATGGTCCAGGGACGCGCGACCCACCAGCTTAACTTTTAACATTCACACGGGCGGAACAAAAATTGCAGGTGGCCGCTTCACGCTTCCGCGATATCGCGTAGTATAACCTAACCGAAACCCAAAGTGTTCTTAGTATATGTTGCGTATGGAATATGGATATAGCTGAACATGGATGTTGTGAAAATCCATCAGAAGCTCCACTCATTATACTCGACTGCGTGTCATTTCGGATGCAAAATACCCAAAATACAAACACACAAAGTACCCAAATCCAAAGTAAACTAATGACAATCTGCAAGTGCATGCAAAGGAACGGACCATTGATAAATAGATGGACGAGCCATCGGACAAACCAATAAATAAATTTGAAAAAGGAACTAATGCAAAACTAGCTGTGGAACTCTAAAAGTCCAATATGGAAGTGACACATAACGCCGGCGCTACTGCTTTCCCCCACTGGAAAAAAGCATGTAAGGCGAAAGCATGCAGAAGGCAGCACCGAGGCGCAAAGCACAAAAATCAATTTGCATCTGAATTCGAAATAGCCTTCATATTTACTCTTCCATTTATGTACATAAACCGGCAAAAGTTGGTGACAAACATCTAGGCGAACAGCCAAAAAGTCAATCAGTTCGTGTGTGCATCGTTGCTTGAGTGGAGTATGGAAAATTACCCAGATCAAGGGGCGTTTTCACGTTCGGCGTGTGTGATCTCGTTTGACTACTTCTCAATTTTGTGTGTTTTCTTTTCAGCTCTTATTCAGTAACGGTGACTGAACTTTACATCAATACAGTGTTAGAAAGCGTAGTTGGTGGTTTAGGTGGTAGGACGCACTTGGGGTTGTGTACAATTCAATTGAAGCACATGTCAGACTTTCGACAGTAAAACATTGAAATTGTATGAATGAGGCACCCTAAGGAATGGTTGCTATGAAAAAATACTTTTCACCAATGTGAAATGGTTTGTCCATTTATTTTATTGAGTAATTTCTTTGACAAAATCCAACCAAAAACTATTATTCACTTATGATCTCGCAGATGACGCAGTTATCCGACTTGTTCTGAATGCAGTTCACGCAGGAGATAATATGGGGCTGTCCTTGTTCCGACCCCTTCAGCTTCTCTCAGCCATTAAAGGGCATTTATTAGAAATGTACCTGCCGGCAATGTCCATGCATGGTTTGTTTAATTGACATTAAGAGCTGTTGTTAGTATATACAGTAAACCGTCGAAGATTCCGATGAGAGCCACTCTTAGGATGCACTCAAGCCTCAAACATAGACCATCATTCTCTCTCCTTAATATTTGGCAGATACACTCTATCGACAGGTTGAAGACCTGAGCCTCCGAATGAGAAAAGAGGCACGTCTAGGATCTTATACCTGCTGGTTAATAAAACCATTTCAGTTTTACTTAGGTTGACGGTTTACCCATCGGTTAGCCAATAGAAAATTAAGTAAAAAAAGAAAATCTTGGTAACACACACGAAATATTAAATATTATATTTCAATATATAAATATAAGAATTATTGAGTTATGTATATATAAGTTTATATATATAAATACTTACAATCACACTTTATTTTATATATGAATACAAGGTGCCTTTCAAAGTAAATATGACCTAAAAAAAACAGAACATATGGGTTTTTCGGCAAAGTCAATTTACTTTATTTAACATAGTTTCTTTCTGCTTCAATATAGCTTTTTGCAAGGTCCAATAGCACGTCGAACGAGTGTTTTAGCTCGTTTAATGGTATGGTCGCCAGTATGCCAGTTCAAGGCTTTTGAATGACCTCTACATCTGCATAACGCCATTCTTTCATGGGCAAATGCCTTTTTCCGAAAATCAAGAAGTTGCACGGTGCCACATCAGGTGAATACGGATGTTGGTTAATGGTTGAAATGTGATTTTTGGTCAAATAATCGGTCACAAGCGTCGATAGATGAGAGAAATTTTTGGTCGTCAGTCAATTTATGCGAAACAAGTCGTGCACACACCTTTCGTAAGCCCAAATGTTCGATCAAAATGCGATTAAGCGATGTTTTGGAGATGTTCAATTCCATTTCCATGAGTTCCAATTATACGGGATAGGTAATCACCGTCATAAACTTGTTTGATCAATTGAAATGTTTCAGTAAAAGTTTTACCAATTCTAAAACAAAATTTAATGCTGGCTCTTTGTTCAAACCTCATTATTCTCACCAATAACACAAACAAACTGACACTTAAGACGCAATAACTTCACTTCCAATCGATGTCATGAAATGTTATGAAATTCTCACTGGACAATCTATATAGATAGCAGATTCTAACGCACCAGGCGACATATAAGTGGCGTTACCATGGGCGCTAGATTCAAAATGTCCTGTTTACTTCTGAACGCACCTTGTATAGCTGAACTATCATTTATAACATTTATGTTGCATGCCTCATTTCACACACATAAAATACGAATACGAATGTGTAATAATATCTTGTCAATGGCCTAAAAGGTCAAAACTGAGCATAGCACAACGGCGACAGCATGACGAAGAGGGAAAAGTTTCCAAATTAAGTGTGTGAGCAAAAGTTTAATTTAAATTTTTACCAATTTTGAATTTGTTTCTTCCTTTATATGTTGTTATATTTGTTGCTATTTTCATTTTTTTAATAATTTCATTGCGGAATGTTATGAGAAAACATTGCTTTTTGTTTATGGGGCCGAGCCACTGCTGTCGGTCGACATGTGAAAGCAAAAAAGCAATCGAATATCTGACGCTGGGGGAGTGAAGAGTAGGTATAACGGATTGAAGAATATATAATAATAAAATAGATGATTTGTCATCATTTCGGTTTTCTGTAATGAACTGTTAGTCAATCTTACTTTTAGGCTACATCGTCATCAGGCTTTTTTGGGTGTGGGGTCAAAACGGAATTTTATCTGGAAGCAATTCTTCATAAACTCTATTGTAATTTTTTTGAAGGCGCGGCAAATATAAAGAGTTAATTCGTGCCAATACCGGCAATAGAAAACCAGTTGGGCATAAATTGTGAGGTAGGCTCCATATTCAAAATAACATGTTGGTTTAAATGCGATAACTTATCGGATATATGTGATAAACTCTTTGGTGAATCTACGGTGAGCGTCAAGACAAATAACCCACGGATAACTGCTGTTGTCTTCAGACTTCGATGGGCTCTTAACTCATGCACGTTTTTTTTTTAATTTTATTTTATTAAAGCTTACATAATAAACAAATTATTAAATAAACTAAAGTACGCAGCGCTAGCATCAAAGGCTTTCGGCTGAACTCATGCACTAACTCTTAACTAGGCACTAAAACTGTATCTATTTCAGAGAGAATATTGTGATTGATAGAATTTATCTACTACCTAAAAACAAAACTCTATTACTTAGCACCCAAAACTGTCTTCCCAGAATATTCAACTGTTTCTATTATTTGCACTTAAAAAGTAATTCGCGTTCAAAAAATACCCTCAGTATCCACAAATGACACTCAAAAAATAAGCAAAAAAAAATATGCGGATAAGTTATTTCCCACTTTTTTTCCTCACTCTCTCTTTTCTCTACGCAATTCTTTTGCTTCACTTTCTACACTGTAATAATATTCCTTTGCACCTCTATTTCACCCATATTTTCTGGTTAAACCGCGGTCACTTGCCGCCTTTGTTATCCTAGTAAAGTTTTATTATTTTTTTATTGACTCTCCCAACACAATCGCACAAATTCGTCTGAGTGGCTCACCAGCATTTAAAATAAGCATAACAAGTAAGGAAGGGCTAAGTTCGGGTGTCACCGAACATTTTATACTCTCGCATGATAAAGTGATAATCGAGATTTCAGGCGTGGTTGTGAACC
>NW_017536408.1:310171-324315 GCF_001853355.1 Bactrocera latifrons | reverse complement strand
CACTTTTAGTGATTTTCAACATAACCTTTGTATGGGAGGTGGGCGTGGTTATTATCCGATTTCTTCCATTTTCGAACTGTATATGAAAATGCCTGAAGGAAACGACTATATAGAGTTTGGCTGACAGTTTCCGAGATATGTACAAAAAACTTAGTAGGGGCGGGGCCACGCCCACTTTTCCAAAAAATTACGGCCAAATATGCCCCTTCCTAATGCGATCCTTTTTGAAAATTGCACTTTAATATCTTTATTTATGGCTTAGTTATGACACTTTGTAGGTTTTCGGTTTTCGCCATTTTGTGGGCGTGGCAGTGGGCCGATTTTGCCCATCTTCGAACTTAACCTTCTTATGGAGCCAAGAAATACGAGTACCAAATTTCATCATGATATCTCAATTTTTACTCTAGTTACAGCTTTCACGGACGGACGGACGGACAGACATACATCTGGATTTCAACTCTACTCGTCACCCTGATCACCCAAAGTGATTTCACTCCACATTTTCTTCAGTATTTTGGTATTGCAGAACAGTATCTTCAGAAATATATGTGTGCCAAACAGGAGTCATCGCTCATATATAACTCTGCTTATGAAGACTTTGATAGCGGCAGTGATTGACATCATTAAAGTTGGTCGAAACTCTATTCGAAAACAAACTGCAAGCTTAACTCCTGACCACAAAATTCGCTACCTTAAGTAAGTGACATGTCGTAATTACCACGAAAGTTAGTAACCGGCAACCTTAAGAAATGGTAAAAGCATCATATAAGTCATTAAGTAGAGTTTACATAATTGGAACGATCCAGATTTATATCAAGCATATAATAAAACGATCACAGACATAAAAGACCGATACCAATTCGAAATTTATTTTGTCATCTATTTCTCATCTATGTTTATTTACCGTGAACTTGAGATGGTCGACCAGCTGAAAATGGAGTAATTGAAGTATGTTTCGTAAGCCTTTCAAGAGACCTCTCTGATTCCATTAACTCGGTGACACCACCATTTACTTAGTCGGCCTGGTCTAGGTAAATATTTAATTGAATACTTTCGAATAAAAATTCTGAATGCAAAAATGCCTTTGATGTGCGGCTTTCTCCACGAATGAAATGTTTATTGTTTCGGTTATTTATTATCTCTCGGTTTTTTGATTCAAACAATTGAATATTTTTTCTTAAGATCTTTAATGCATTCTTAAAATTAGCTATTAAGGGTTACAAGCTTCCCAAGCCAAAAAAAACAAGCTCCCCGTCGTAAAAAACCATGCAACGGAATATTATTACAAAAACAAAGTACACCAATTCTGCATATTTACATCGTTTTTATTTCCTTTTTTACTGTAATTTTCTGAGTTTCTTATAAAACTTACATTAGCATATCGTATTTGTATATAAATAATATAATATCGGAAGCTTCACACACGACTGTGAAGTACGGGTATGAGAATTTGCCTGAGTTTTTGAGAAATTGAAGTTCCTAATTAGTTTTATCGAAATCTAATTAGTTAATGTCCGGATGCTGCCAAGTATAACGCATGTTCACAATTGCGCTGCATTATGTAGAAACTCGAAGTATATACTAACACTAATAACCCATACAACGGGAGCAGGCGCTAGGCGCAACGGAAAATGCTACAGTCCGTATTGTTTGATTGGAAGATAAGCCAACGCGTCCATTCGTCAGTTGTCTGCTGTTGGCGCATTATGAGTTAGTTAGCAAGTGGTGTTGTGGGCCAGGGTGTTAACAATCACAGTTGAGTGAGCTTGATCACTGAATGCAAACGCTTATCCAATTAGTTTCAGCTGAGATAATTCGCATCAGATTCCAAAATAGAGCCGAGTTTTGCGAATCACCCTATTTGTTTGTTAGCACAAAGGCAGCAATGCGGGTCACGAGTCATAAGTATGGTTGCTTGGTGTAAACCGCAGTGGCCAGAGAAATAAGCTAGAGGAGAACAAGTCATACTCCATAACTAAGAAACATGAATGCAAAGCAAGTGTAGGCGACATGAATGGATTGAGTTAGTGGAACATTTAATGTCTATGTGGCAAGCAGGACGGGTAGGTATCAAAGCACACATCTCAATCAATCGGGCTTAAAGTCGGTTCAACGGTTGTTACAGGTCTGTGAGGCAGTTTTCGTTACCTAACTAAATCCTTGTATTTCAATGAGTTTCATGTACTTGGGCGCATACGAAAATTGCCAGTCGTGCATATAATTGGAATTAATACGAAAGCGGCGGATGCTCCGTCAGTGCGAAAGGTAGCAGCGGCATCCATTTAACGCCGTAAGCTATGTAACGCGGCGAGGCAACAACCAGCACGGTTTTATTTATGACTAGGTGTCACTTAATCGCAAGGTACTTAGTGAGTTTTGATATTGGGAGTTTCGAACTGGAAATTTTTTAAGAAAAATTGGGAAATCTCTACAATTTTAATAAAAAGCTTTACTTATAGTTTAATAAGAATTCGAAGTCCCGAAGTCATAATCCCGAAATTTCTGTGCTCGAATCCAGTATTTTCTGTATCATCAAAAGATTTAGTATCTTCAGAAATCTATGCGTGCCAAACAGGAGTCATCGCTCATATATCACTGTGCTTATGAAGACTTTGATAGCGGCAGTGATTGACATCATTAAAGTTGGTCGAATAATTCATGACTCTCTATACACTACGTACTATCAGACTTCAATAAACGGTTCGTTTTTAATAATTTAATGCAAGTGACCTTTTTCTTATCAACCAATTCGACAGTTTTTCCAATTTTTGCAGGAATGGTAACTCCTTCACTTTTTGAAAATGAATTTAAATGGGCTGAGCTATTAGCCGTACATCTAAACTCTTTGACCGACAAAGATTTCAGAAATTTTTTTACCCCCTTGAGCGACAAGAACCTCCGAACTTTTTCACACTATATTCCATTTACCAGGTTATTCAATAAGTTTGGTTGTTTGATAACAAAAGCACAATTTTTTGATTCAAATTACACTTTATAGTTCAGTATAGTCTCCCTGAATATTAATACACTTGCAACGCATACATTTTTTGAGAAACTAATGGAAATAGCTTTGGGCCAAAATTAGTGAATATGGTGGATGTTCTAACAATTAGAACTTTAACTCATTGATTTTTTCACGAATTTTTTCTTTCAACTGATCCAGATGGTTGCAATAATATTCAGAATTAATTGCTTTACCAGTTTGCAAGTAATCCACAACACCAATTCCACTCGCATCACAATACACTGATGCCATACCCTTCTCGGCCGATTTCCGGACACAAGCTCATTTCGAAGAGGAACAACCAGGTTCACACTTTCTCTTTAGCATCTTGTTTTATACATGGTCATGGTGACCCAAGACTTATTTATAGTGATGAATTGATGCACAAAATCCACTTTATGCTCTTTTAAACGCTCGTAACGTTGCTAAAAAAGTCGCTTTCGAATGTGTTTTTGTCCTACTGTTAGTGAATGCGGCATCCATTATGCACACAGCTTTCTAAAACTCTATATTCTTTAAAAAAATGGCTTACACTGCCTAATGAGATGTACAGAGCCTATACTAAATCTCTCTCAGTCAACCGACGACCTTCTAAAACCATATCCTGTATTTTGGCTATGATTTCTGGTGTTGATACGCTTTTTGAACGTCCTTCGCGGGGATCGTCTTCAAGGCTTGTAACGTGGTCGTATTTCAGCAACCCAACTTTCTACTGTTCTAATTGTAAGCGAAAAATAACTATACACCTTCAACATTTGTTCGTGAATTTCTTTTGGTGCTATACCTTCCAAAAATAAGGATTTTATCACTGCACGATATTCAAATTTTTTCATTGTAAAAAAATACTGTGTCACAGCGACACTAAATGGCTTGTAAACAGGGAATAAATTTGACAGATTGAAATGAAACTTCACAGACGTTCGCATGAAGACTATACCAACGATAAAAAAATTGTGCTAGTAGCAACGCCCTCCCTTATCGAACGACAAAATTTATTCAACAACCTGGTACATGCACAACTTTCAGGTTAATGACGTAAAATTAACGACGAAACGGGTAGAAACAGAGAAACGTCAGTTGAACATCAAAAAATGTACCATTTGCGCGTAAGTTATTACAAATAAGTGGTACAAATGTTAGACCGGCGCTGCTCAAAGAGTTAACATATAAATTACCCGTAATCATTCATTGGTCATTCTGTTGTAATTTCCTAATTGACGTGTTGACTATCAGCAGCTTCGAGAACCGGGATTTTGTTTTTTGGTTATTTGAGCTTGGCATGCAATAATCAAATGAAGAAGATTACTTGGATAGGAGCCATATTGACGTAAGGCGTTTATTGGCAATTAAGTAAGAACCGCAGCACAGTGCGCACACTGAAGCTGTTTGCGTCCTTGCCTTGTTGTCTTGTTTTTGAGAGCTTGACAGAATTTCAATTAAGAAACCAATTTTTCTACTAATCGAAACCGCGAAATGTGTTTCTAGCTTTCCTTCCACTTCAATGGTGCGAAAACGTAAAGCAAACACCTAAATGTGAGCGCGCTGTTCCCTGCTTTGCATTGCTGGTATGGTCATAGCTTCTATATGTATAACATTTTTTAACTAAATAATGGCAATTGTGTAAGTGCTTTGGTCGATATTATTCGCAAGCGAACACGCAGGCATCCACCTCGGTGATTAGTGGAGACGCTCGCCAGCAACAAGAGTTGAAAATGAATGCGCAGCCACTTATTTGCACAACTGCTGCCACAGCAACGCGGTTGCTATCAATTGTCGATGTGAGTCGGATAAGAAAGTTTTGCCAGAGCTGCCGGCAGGTATCGCATCCTCTAAGCGGGTCAGGTTTGTGCGGTGGTGGAAGGCTGGCGGGGGGAATCAATGGCTTGCGTTTTCAATAACTAATAGCAGTAGCAGCGGTAGTCACGTCATTTCGTCTTATCTGACAGTATCATCAAAAATTTTGAAATTGAGTATCCTATTAATTACGATTCACTACTTCAAAGTGTTGATGTGCGATATAGTAATAGGTTAGAAATGCAAATGCAAAATATGCAAATGCAAACAAAAAGAGAGAAATAAAAGATTAAAAATAATAAAAATATGGTGCACAAAAACCTAACTGAATGTGTAATGTGACTTTATGGGTTCAAATTGGATTAGATTTAAATTCTATTATTCTTAGAAAGAACTGTATCTGTAGAAAATTGACAGAAACACTAATTAAGCCCTACAATGTCTGAACTAAATTTTTCTGTCGGAAACTATATTTTCTGCTTCCACAATGTTGGTTGTCATGTATAATAAATAATAGTAATGGGCGCATTGGAACACATATTCCTTTTACCCACTAAGCGGCATATTTCAAAATACTCCCAATAGGGATATGAATAAAACTTCGTTTTTACGCTCATCTCCTGTTCTGGGAGTGTGAAGTTACCCGCACCAACACTGCCTTAAGCCGAGGAACCGGCTCTTCGTACAAGTGACCAACTCTTTGAGAAACAAAAATGAACACAACAAAGAAAAACATACTGAAAACGACAATTATTAACACCTTGACGATCGACGCTTTGACTAGGACGATTTTGATAATAGAGTATAGGACTACAAGACCCCTCAATGAGTCCGACGAAGATATCTTTATCAACAGCAAGGCAATTCAGTTTCAGCCTAGAGATAGGCTGGAGGTAGCTGTCAGTGATGGGAAATCTCTCTCACCGAGCACCTTAGAGGAGATATGAGTGGGGATAGATATCAGATTACCGAGTCTAGATTAATAGTTAGTACTCAGCTTAATAAAGTATTGCACGTGAATCCCCAACTCTCTCACAAGCTCAACACAAAAAACTTGGGACCCATCAGGCATCAAATCTTAAATGGATATAAGTAGTTCCTTGAGAGCATCAAAGTGCATGGCGCATCCACTGGTAATTGAGTCCATGAAGGCAGCACTCCTACCTACCATCCTATTATTTTAAGAGCAGAACTTATTATTAGTTTTTTTTTTTTTAATTTTTGGTTTAAACTTCAAATATTTTCCGTAAATTAGCCTGCTTATGTTCATTTGTTACTTTTTCGATGCTCCACATTCTATTCTTGCCAACAGTTTTTCCTTTAATTTTGCTTTGCACTGCTCAGCATAATTTACACATAGCTTGGGCCATTTCCATCTTATTTTTCTGTATCTATAATTTTTATCATCGTCTGTCACCGCTACTTTCCACTTTAATCCGTAATCTTCTAAGCTCTTATGTGCAGAACACATGGAGTACGACACTACATGACTGCACGATAGTGATGTAATGGTGTCGTGAAGCCTGCGACTTGAACATTTGTAAGAAGGCAGCGACAGCAACATTGGCTGGCATGAACACAAAACAACACAGCTGTTCAATTTGTATGTGCACAGTTTTCGTAGTTAGTTTGTCGTTCTGCATAATTTGGTTAAATTTTTTCAGTTTAACTAAATTAATTAAACATGCACGACGGGGAATATATAAGGCCGATTAATATTGTGCGTATTACAAGTACGGCACATGAAGTGTTCCAGGAGCTCCGATGGTGGTTCGTCCAGTTAACATTACACGAAAAGAAGAAGGATTTTATAAAACTTACATTAAGCAACTTAAAGAAAAGGATGAGGAGTTTTTTAAAGCAACATGGATGGCCGTTGCTAGCTTTAATTTATTGTTTTTGTTATTAAAGCAACGACTACAACGTTTTTCGAATAGAAAAGCAATTAAGCCCGAGAATCGTTTGGCGGTAACATAAATGTAAGTCAATTTGAAATAATTATTAAACTGTTTTACTTCAGCACTTAGCAATTTCAGTTTCTTGGCACAATGATGTAATTTCAACGTGATATTTTGGACAAGTCTCTCGGAATTTGACTTTGAATATTCCAGTTTCAGTCAACAACACAATGTCCGAACATTCGTGATGTGTTCATATTTCGTGTATTGATAAAGGGATATCGGACCACCGGAAGTATCAACCGGAATTGTACTATTTCCAATTTTTAGCGAAGATGATGTGAAATGTCTTCGGTAATGTCATTTTTCTTTGTATCCCATAATTGACGCGGATTTGAAGGCTGATATGTCGAAATGTTTATATGTATCGAAAAGTGCGCGAACTTCATTTTCATTGCAGTGATTGTAATTGCTGGCTTACTTCTCCAAAACTTGCACACACCGTACCAGTCACAGTTCGCAATGACTCAAATGGAGATGAACCGCGTACATTAATCAACAACAAGCAAAGGTAGAAACAATCGTCGTTTTTAGGGTGGATTGTGTAAATTCGTCCTAATGCAATAGAACCTGGATGTCAATCTACTGGTTGGCCTTGCTTTCTGAGCAACTATTTCTTCGACGATGCATTCCATGTATAATATCATAGGTATTTCCCAATAGAGCAATATTCTCGGATTACTGACGAAAGCTGAGAAAAAACTTGTAAATGTTAATTTTGTTGCTGGCGGTGTTTCCACTGGCTGTACTGTGTTCTGTGGGTTGAAATACACTCTTTGGCCATTCTCCAAATTAACTGCGAGGCGCACAATAGTCGGAAAACATTCATGGATTGCAATAGTAAATATCCTACAAAGCGCTTTATTGCAGTTCACGTATCGACCGTATCGTTCAAGACCAATAATCGCCATTTTGCTTCCGTTAGTGACGTACCTACAAACGTATTTTATCGATTTCAAAAAACTGCAATACTAAACATTGATATGAGTTATTAATGTGAATTAGACAATAATGGTGAATGTAGTACGATCCATGTGTTGTCAACTCCGATACTCACTCTTATAAGTTGATTGCTGAATACTTTGTTATCTGGTGAGCGTTGCCGATAGAGTTGACATCCATCATTTAGTGTTTGTGTTTCCGAAAGAAAAGCACATGGATAGTGTTTCGTGTATTTATTGTCAATCATACAAATCGAAAAGATATTGTAGTGTCCGCAAGGTCCATGAACCATATTGGCTTCCACCACTTCGTATAATACTGGTTTTTCCTCTACATCAGGAGTTTCCGCAGAAATGATTTCATCATTATGATCTGGTGTAACCATCATCCAAAGAAGAATGTGTGCGTGTGGAAAACATCTGTTTTGCCACTCAACAGAGTACATCTAGCATCCAATAGCACCACATATATGTACGTTCTTTCAAAATAAATCAATCAAACATCGTTGTTTAAAAAGTCGTGCTGTGACATAGTGATGGTCGCTTGGTGACTGACCGCGATCCATAATTCCGCACGTATGTCATCGCATACTGGGAGTACTTCTTGCCTTGCCTTGCCTTGGGCTGCCATACGTTGATGGCAAAAAGAACACCGACCGATATTAGAGCGACTTCTTCGTGTTTTCGCAACAAATTACAATCAGCAATTGACCTCTTTGTGTGAAACACACATAAAATGCATAATTTTCAATTATTTTTTTTGTTGAATAGCCGGAATAAAAAAAAGCAAGCGACCGAAATTGAACGATTCAAATAATTTACAAATCAAAATATTGAAAAATAAAACAAAAATTTAAATAAAATTTGTATGAAAAAAGTTACTTTTTGAAATTATCCAATTTTCGACTTTTCTTCATGAAAAGTATAAGGTGTTTTTATTTCTAAACCTTCCTTGATCCACAACGAACAACCTCTGAAAGTTTCACCAACAAACATTTAATTGTTTCTATGGGAAAAATAAAAGGGCTATTTTTAGATGGTCTCCGCCAATTATTCGAAATTTTCTCTCCGTAAAAACCATCCTTGAACCTCAACGAATATTTTAGAAAAAGAATTGACAAAATGGGTCCTGGCTTTGTTGAGTTATGCGCTTAGCAATACATTTTCCGATCACTTTTTATATATAAGAAAATTATATTATAAAAGCAAAAACAACAATTTATGTAGTATATAGGAGTTGGAGTATTATCGACCCGAGTGCAGACAGCCGGATATTGGAAAATTTTTACGTTACTTATAGTATATAGGGGCCTGAGTTTTAGGTAAAATTTATCTATTTTAAGAAGAAAGAAACACCGTTGCGAGTAAAACACGCTGTATTGTATTCATTGAGATAACTCACATATCGGCTGTTATATACGGTGCAAAGTCACCCGGAAGTTCGAATTCTTAATATTAGGTATATGGGGGCTCAGGGAAATATTGGCTCGATTCAATCCATTTTTGACAGACAGACATATCATTGTTAGAGAAGGATTATCCCTGAGAGTCGATTATATATCTCGAACATTGACCTATATTTTCGATCAATAAACATATATTAATTTTTATTTAAGTTACATCCTGCGCGGACGGACGAACGGACCGACAGACAGTCACCCGGACTCGCTTCGTGATCCTGATAACTTAGATATGTATAACCTGGCAACTATTTGCAAGGCCGTGACTTCATCAATGGAAGGCAAGGAGAAGGGATTATTTCTTCATTTCATTAAGATTTTTTATATATTTGAGAATAACTTTTGTATAAAGTTAACGGCTAGTTCGAAAATAGGTATGAAATGAAATTCTTTGAGGGAACTATTTGTGCAAATATTATATTATATTTCGGCTCTCAACGCAACAGTTATATGGAAAGCGGGTTATTTTCCGATTATATCTATTTTCACAGAGTTTGAAGATTTGTTAAAATGACTTTTTGGTTGATATAGCTTCAGCTGCTTGGACGATACAGGGAATCTTCAGTGAAACTTGTACAACGAGATGTTTTGTATTTTAGGGAACTTTTATCTTAAACTGATTCCGCTTTTAAGCTGAAATCAAAAGTTACAATGTGGGAATATTATGTATTTTTCATATATTTATGAGCTACTGATTACAATATTTAAAATATCCTATCTTTGAGCAGGAAAAAAAATTCTACATTTACTCTGCCAGCACTATAAAGCAGTTATCAAGGAGGTACTATTTTTCTGTGTGGTAGCTTTTGTGTATGGACAAAATATAGAATTTGGTAAGTGAACTTCTTTTATGCAGTAGTAGTTTGTGAAGAAAAAATTGTGAATGAAAAATATAGTAAAATTTACACACTGTGGTATTAATGAGAGAACAAAAGTTCTCACGTAATAGCCAATATTGTTTAAATACAATATACTACTGTACAGTTCAATATTGGTAAATTCAAAAAGGTTGCTGGAGGAGGAAGACTTGATGATAGTTAAAGGCCCAAAAGAATTTGCAGGCCCAGGCAAAATGTAAAGTTGGTCAGAATATCAGTGAACACCCCAAAATATCCGATGTCCCTATCGCCAAGCAGTTTAAGGAATCTGGCATCGCACACAAAGTCCATCATCAAATTTTGCGGAATTCACCTAATTTTAGAGCGCAGGCACCACGAAACAAGCCACACTTATCGACAACAAATGTGCCAAAACATTTACGATATTCCAAAAAATATATGATAACGATTTTTTGGATTCTGTACATTTTACAGATGAGTCCTAATTTGAGTTATTTGGATCTGTTGGTTAAGTAATAAAAGTTAAAAATTAAATAAGACAGTCAGCATAAAGGAGGCTCCTCTCTGTGTTGCAATAGGAGCAAAAGACGCGCAGGGTACAAAATGTCATCGACAACCTTGTTTTTTTTTTTTAAATATATTTTTGTAAGTAATTAAGCGCGTGTATAATGCGTTAGCTACCAAGAAGCTACCATAAACCAAATCGGCTCCATCCTCCGAACTATTGGCAACTCGGCTTTTTTTGCTCGAATGGTTGCTCATACACTGCACATATAACGAAAACCCGTTACATCGCCGACATAGTGGTGACCATTATGCAGTTTATGTCCGAGAGCATGATTCTATTTGGTGAAGATGTAGGCAGCCTGTCTGCACCGTCTTGGTACATAATTTCATATTATTTGAAATGATGTACGCGCTTATTATATTATCTATGGGCGCAACACACATTGAGGAGTTTTACAAGAAGATCTATTTACAACGATATGTAATATCAATAAACCAGAAAGCATTGTATTTTTAAATAACCATATTCTCTTTTAATTCCTTCACTATATAGCACCTGGAATCTGTAGCTTTTCGAGAAGATAGGCCGCTTACAATTGCCCACCAAGTATTCGACGTTCTGGTTACCTATGGACATGTGCCGGTAAGTGACTTAACCAAAAATTAACGCTTCATACTTTTTCCGAACAATTTTGGTTTCGGTAGCTGAATGACTTCGCCAAGCCAATGTAGGTGCAGTATTTATTTCATGTGATTGTTATGCTGGGGTTGAGTGTGACTTTGTTGGGTGTTTTGAGATTTTTACCGGAAACGGTAAGTTAAAAGAGATCTTAGAGAGATATTTAAGATATTGACATTATATAGCAATTTTAAGACGGTAAATCGATTCTAATAGGGAAATGCGTAATAGTTGAGAAAAAGAAATAAGGAAAGGGCTCTTAAAGTACAGTAAGTAACGGAATACACGATTGGCTCATTTTGGCGAAAGTTAGCAGATTATTTCGAAATGTCATACTTTCAGTTTTATTAAATAAAGCTTCAGCTTCTTCAGTAAGTTCAGAATGCCACTCTACCTGTATCTAATTTTATAAAGATGCTGGTGTATGAGACTAGTTAAGTTGTGTTCTATCGTGTAAAGATTTTGATTACTATTAATTTATTTTCAGCTAGTTCTAATTGCGCAAAATATTCAATTCCTAAGTTGGATAATAGGCAAGGTGGTTGATTTGCTTATCTTTAGACGCCTGGGCGCAACACTCTCGACAGTAGTAAGTACATTTACAAATATGTTATGCTCTAATATAATTAATATGTATAAGTAGTTCGATATTATATTTAGTTATTAATACAACTCTTCGAATTCCAATTCGTTTCATTTTAGGATCTCAGAGGCGCGGGTTCCCTCTTTACAATTATTTAGACCAAACGTTGAATGTATTTAAATAAAGACGTAAATGTAGTAAAAAGTAAATATTATTTTTAGAGATTGTAACTGGGCTGCATATAAATAATTTGTATTTTTTTTAGAATTATAACATATTTTGACTTTAATAGAAACATTTTCGACTAGTAACTTTTTAGTTCCCATTGGGATATACACGAGTCAAAGCAAATTGTAATCTGTAAGATCGTTTTTGTTAAAGCGTATGGAGAAACAAGGAGCAATGGTTCTCTGGATGACCTGGTTACGAACTTAAGGACCGCTATTTTTCAATTTTACTGTGTTTATTGACATCATAAAAAATCCTGGATTTAAATTAATATGATAATGAAAAAAGTTTTCTTATCGGAAGTTAGTTTTAAACCTCCGAAGATTAATCTGATAGGAAATCTTTCTCATTGTAATAAGATGTTAATTAAATTTTTTTTAAGCGGTTATTGAAGCGAGTTAATAACATCAATTTTATGCTGTATCGACTGAGAAAACACCCACACTCACACGCACTTTATTTTATTTATAAAATGGATAACGGTATATCGAGTCACTTGTAGGAGTGTGTCTGTGAGTGCTGGTAGAGTCATGCCACAAAAAAAGTCGTGAAAACATGGTCGCGTGCGTGAGTGTTTATTGAGTAGCACACATACACTTTTATTGTGGTCAAGGTGTAAGCGGCTGTATTGGGAAATGAGTGTATGTATTGGTCACAAGTTCGTAAATGCGAACCGCACATTCATATACCCACCTCCATTTATATACTTATCATACTTTCAATTCGGCTACGACATAATTTATGTTTGCGAAATTGTATAGAGTTGAAGACGACAAGTGGGCGTATTTAAGGAAGGAGCATAATTGTGAAGAGCGCTTGTTTGCCAAGTAATTGTTGAGATTGGGTTTTGGTTGAAAGTTCATTCAATACTTTCATAATATTCCACTTTCTACGCATTTATCTCTATATATATGTATATAAAATAAAGTTGTGTTAGTTACACCATTTACAACTCAAAAACGGCTGAACCGATTTGGTCGAAAATTGGTGGAGAGGTAGCTTAGAAACAGGGTAAGGACATGGGATACCTTTCAAATCTTTATGTCAAAATTTAATACAACTCATATATATAAAGTTATATTTCAAATCCTAAGCATTTGTTCAAAATTCATGTTTGTAGGAATCATTTTAATATGTGCGTACAAGTTTAAGCAGATTCTTCGTCAAAAATAATACAATTGCTAAGTATTTGGAATAGTAGAAAAGAACTGTAACCAAATACGCGGCGAAATAGATTATAAGTGGCTCAGTAATCAGCCGTTGAGTATGTATTATACAACGTGCATCCCAATAGACTAATATCACAACCTTTCCAGCCGACTTTTTCCTTTTTCCACGCCTGCGAACCGTTTCAATATGTGCAGCCCACTAGAATGACTCTCGATTGGACTTCAGTGGAAAACGATGGTGCTGTTTTTATTGCCACTCACCAACCATATGCAAGTTTTATTACGATTAAAGAGCACTCAAATACTTCTCAGAATCAGTTATTCGTTGTTTTTGTTTGATTATCAACTTGCGAGGCACCCACTTTGCAAAGAGCTTTCGCCTCTTTAAGCTTAGAAAATATCTTTTCATCGGTAAATTTCCCTGAGCCCAAATTCAACAATATTTTCCCCCAAAAAGCAATGCTTTATGATCCATTTTTTTGTAAACAACTTAATGTTGTGCTTCTCAAAAATGCTATTAACTAATAGTTATAATCCAACTAATAGAAATCATATAGATGGTAGTAGCATTATTATCATTGTATCAGCCACAGTGAAGCGTGGACGGGTCCCATAGTGAAATACTAAAAGAAGATGCTGAATCTTTTGAACCAGAACTAAAATTAGAACACAAAGTTGCTCAAATTGATCCATATTTCGTGCGGCTAAAGCTGATGCTGAAAGAATTATGCAATGATAATTATAAAATTGGTTCCCATACATAAGATGCTTTCGAATAAGAAAACCATTGCTAACTTATATGAAACTCCAATAGTACAACTTCAGCAGATTGAGTTATCGAATACTATGAAGTATATAAATAACTTATAAAAATATAACTTAGGGAATGCGCGAATATAATAAGAGTCTAATTGCCTGTCACGGTGTTACGATAAAAATGAAAACGCGTGCGTACGGTTCCACAGTTCAATTACAAGAGAGC
>NW_017536408.1:307338-308931 GCF_001853355.1 Bactrocera latifrons | reverse complement strand
GAATAAAACTTTACACAAATACGGTATTTGAGCTGAGGTATCCCTTGTGGAAAAATTGTCGTGATCGGACTATAACTTTTCAATGCAATTAAAATAAATGGAAATACAATTCAATACTCAAAGTACACAAATTGATCTAATCTAATTAATTTACAGCAAAATAAAAAAATATGTAAATGGCGGATAATGAAATCTCGATTATCAACCGTCTTGGTTGCTACGTCTGCGACCCGCACCTTGCCGTCTTGTTCTTCGACGGTTGCGACGACGCGCCCTAGTACCCACTGCTGCGGCGGCACGTTGTTATCGTGGACGAGAACGAGGTCTTTGAACTGCATATTGCGTTTGGGGTGCAGCCACTTGTTGCGCTCCTGAAGGCCCGTCAGGTATGTTTTGGACCACTGTCGCCAAAASTGTTGCTTGAGAGAGCAAACAAGTTGCCATCTCTCGCAGCAACGAATTGGGTCCACTGACACCTGCTCTGGAGGTAATGCTCGCAGGGAGCACCCTATCAGTAAATGCGCTGGGGTTAGTGCCTCGCCGTCGTTGGGGTCCTGGCTCAACGGTGTTAGGGGGCGAGAGTTGAGGATGGCCTCCACTTCAACCAGTAGTGTTGACAGTTCCTCTGCAGTCAGTAGCGCGTTGCCGATTACGCGAACGATGTGATTGGCGGACTTCACCGCGGCTTCCCATAACCCGCCGAAGTGCGGCGCCTCGGTGGTATAAAGGTGAAGCTGAATCCTTCTTCTGCGGCGAATCCCTTCTGCTCCGTTGCCTGGGCCAGAAACGCCTCCTTTAGCTCGCGCAGCTTGCGATCGGCGCCGACGAAGTTGGTTGCGTTGTCGCTGAACATCTTCTGGAGCATTCCTCGGCGACCAATGAACCTTTTTAGGGCGAAAATAAATGAATTAGTTGACAGGTCTGAAACTAATTCTAGATGTACTGCCTTGGAAGTAAAGCAAACGAAAACTGCAATATAAGTTTTCACGGGTGGTCGACCGCGTATTTTTAAAGTTGTGTATATCGGACCACAAAAATCTACGCCACATATAAGAAAGGGCCGTAGGGCTCGAAGTCTTTCGACTGGCAAATTTCCTATTATTTGGTTTTGCATCTTCGGCTTGGACGTTGGCATGGGCTTCGTCCTTGAGTGTGATGCTCCTTCCGCTGATAGCTGCTGGTATCTCCTATTTAAGGTGGATCCACAGTCCTTCCACAGTGGCAGTTTGTCATAGTCTAGCGCTTCTTCCCATTTGGATCGGGTGGCAGGGTCAACCTTTGTCATTACTAAATGTATTACAATAACGTTTGTTATCTGCATCTCATCGCCCAGCGATAGCAATGAGTCATATACCGCTGACACCTCGTCAATCATTGATCACAATGAAGGCGCGGATGGCTTTGGGATGGTTGGCAACTCAAAAAGTTTAGATATTGTATTGAAAAATATCAAACATTTATTATCATAAACTTTTTTGAGACTTGCCAACGCTTTCGGGTAATTTTCATCCGACATCTGAAACGCTTTAACTGTTCCCAAAGCCTCTCCAGATAGACAATTAACCAAATGGTTAAATTTTTCAATATCTGGGA
>NW_017536408.1:262563-306613 GCF_001853355.1 Bactrocera latifrons | reverse complement strand
GGCCAAACCAATAAATGCGCAAAATGAGCAATAGCACAAAAAGTAATTTAATCGGAAAATGTCCGAACGAAAATCGATAAAAATTGCGAAAAACGACCGATAATTGAAAACACGGATCGAAAAAAATTGCGAAATATTAGAAAAGTTAATTCTGCAATTAATAATTTTTTCACCTTTATTTCAAAATAAAGGGCTACCCATCCCAAAATCCTTTATTCACTTTCAATTCTTATATATTTGAGCATATATTAATATATGTATATATGTATGTTTGCATTAAATACAAGGCAATACAATAATGTCAATGTAATATATGTAAAGTAAAAAGGGAGACCCAGAAACTGAAAGTGCACTTGTTTTGTTGTTAACTTTTTTTTTTTTGTTGTTTGCACTGCTTTCAGTTAATCGCACTCGTTACCTGGTGCGTCGGCTGTTTGCCGGCGCTTACGTCCCTTTTGCACAGAATGCAGCGGCAGCTCATTCCCACGACGGCAGCGGCTTGATGGCAGCAGCGGTTTGATGGTAGCAGCGACGTTGTGGCAGCAGCGGTTTGTAGGAGCAGCGGCTTGGCACCAGTACTGGAGTGATGACAGCAACGGGGCGATGACGGCAGCGGCTGAATATCAACAGCGACGGCGGCAGTGGAGTGATGACAACAGCAGATTAATGGCAGCAGCGGATCGACGACAGTAGCAGCTTTGTCGTTTTTACCGGCACTTTGGTTTTTACCGGTGTTTAGGCTTTACCGTTTTTCCAATGTTGCGGCACTTTAAGAAAACGGGTTTTGTTTTTTTTTAAACTGTAGCAAACAATTTTTTTTTTTTTTTTGTTGGGTACTTCAAAACCGTTTTGTGCCTTTATTTGCGCACGTCACTGTACCGCATAAGAATTTCTCACTTTACACTATGTAAACGTATACGCACATACTCCACAATACTTCCTCTTTCTTCTTTTTGATTTTTTACACTGAGGTAAGTGTACGGGTAAGTATTTCAGCACTGCACTTTACACTGTATGTATGTATATATATATGTATATATTTTTTTTACAGATTTCCACTGGTCTTCTCGTATGTATGTATATATGGATTTATTCTTTTTTACAGGTTTCACTGCACGCAATTCGTATATTTATATGTACTTGTACATATATATGTATAATTGGATTTTTAATCCTTTCTTTATTTTTTTTTTGTGTGTTATTTTTTATTTTATAATTATTTTTTCTTCATTTAGGTATCACTATCACTGCACAACTTGGTCACTTTCACGATATATTTAGGCGAAGACCGAAAACCGAACGATTTACAGGCAATTAGAAACGATAATGGTTGATTAAAACGAAAGTCAAATAAAATATATACTTAGCTCACGCACTAAGTCCCTGCTCGGGCGCCATGAAAAATTCTCTAGCGTTTTTGAGAAGCGAAAATATAACTTAGGGAATGCGCGAATATAATAAGAGTCTAATTACCTGTCACGGTGTTACGATAAAAATGAAAACGCGTGCGTACGGTTAATTGCTAAGCCTAAATCTTAAAACTAACGGCTTAAACTAGTGGTAATATAAATCTGTATTAAAAAAGGGCAAGTATAATCATTCTCAACTTTCGTTAAATATTGTAAGAGATTATGATAAGTATTATGGTAAGTAATAGATTGGTATTATGAATTCATGATTAAGGTAGGTATTTTACAATAGACTTAATTTAATTTTTTAATAATTCAATATTTTATAATTTTTATAATTCAATTTTCTTAATTTTAATTTTAGGTTTAAATATACGTATATATCTTGTCGTTTGTATGTTTGTTTTTTGTCAGGGTGTCAACATCCCACAGTCGTAGGAGTGAATAGCTGTGAATACTAAGTAAACAGGAAGCAGAAAAAAGTTCTAATAGTGCACCTACTTCATCAGAAAATCGATCTCTGACATTAAGTGAGGTAAAAGAGTCTTCACAAGGTAAAATGTCCTTGTGAAAGGTTTGATTAGACACAAGGTTAAACGGGTTCAATTCTATTTGAATGATGTTAAAAAAACGCCAGATCATTTTATTTAACTATGGCTGAAATAGATATAAATGTCGGTATCATTTAATTTATCACAAAAATATAGCAGTACTTTTATACTTAAATTGGAGAATTTTCGTCTAAATGTACTTAAATATTTGCCACAGTGCATGTGGACCATATTATTCCGAAAATATCTGTAAATTTGTAAACTAAATTTACATAATTTAATGACGTGGGCCTAGCCTCTATGAATCTTAAAAATCTATGATTGATAGGGGTATCTTTTAAGAATGAAAACGTTATAATTTTTGAAAGCCATTAGAGAGGTACTGGTCCGTCTAAGATTTATACCTTACTACCTTATATTTCGTTATATTTAAGTATTTATAAAATTCTGAGAAATAATATGGAAAGGTTAATTTATTAGCACATATATGGAGGACACAAAATCACGTTGACATATGTTCGGAGTCCCCATCGATAATTTGTTAAGGACAAGAGCGTTTCTTTAATATCTCTGTTTTTGTTCCAATGAGCACAAATGAATAAATAGCTTTGTGTTTGCATTTCTTTCTGGACTTAAAGTAAATATTTATTGTTTAATAAATTTTATTTACATTAAAATAATACTTGCTAATATGCTTTATCATCTTTAGTTAGTCCCTCGATATTAGGTTGTACAGTAAGAGATAAAAGAGTTCTCGAATATATTTAGCTGATTGAGTTTGCTTTTTATGTCATCAATTTGACATTAGCTTGGTATTATTTTTATGCGGTGCATTAATTACCAGCTGGAAATGCTTTTAAAAGTAAGAGAACTTATACTATTTTTGTGAATCGAAAAAAATCGAAAGATTTTTTGAAGACAAATTTTTAGTATAAAACTTAATTTTAATAAATTATTGTTATAATTATTTACAACCCGCAGTGCCGGATTAATCTAGCGCGGGGCCCATAGAAAATTTTGTCAAAGGGCCCTTGGTTTGCTGTAGGTTCTCAAGTTTAGAGTACTAAACAAAACAAAATTGTTACAAATACACTTTTCTGGATTTGTTATAGGCAAATTTAGAGATAATACTTTTAATTTCGACTTATTTAAGCAAGTCATGCATTATATTAAACAAAGTGTAATGATTAATACGTTCTTTGCCCATCGTGTTCCTTAATTCATTTTTAATCCGTTTTAATGTTGAAAAAGAATGTTCGCCACTGCAGTTAGTGATCATGAGAGAAGTTTGGGAAACACAATTCTAAAGAATTATTTAATAAAAGTTTATAGAAGTGCTGTTCCAGAGGCTCCTGTTTCTTGCTGTCAATAACAGCCAGATCTGTTTTCAGCAGCTCTGCGTACTGCACTAATTCCATATAGAGGACTTTTCCTAACTCTCTTCCGTTGTAAGAGATTTTAGCTGTCGAAATACTTCAAAAACACTAGTAGTTTTATGATATGCTTTCATTCGTTTAGTTAAGGCAGACAGTACGTTACCAATAATGACAATAAACACCTCAAATTCGAAACGTTGTCCAGGTGTTTGATTTTCAACAAAGTAAGGTAATAGAGCCGCCGAAATGGACTCAAGCCTAGAGCTATCGTAAAAAATTGTTCCTAAGTGGTATGCACCGTAAGGCTCCATTACAGTTCGCCAAACAAAGGACTTTACTTCTCAATTGCCAACTCTGTCCGAAGTAACACATATTGGCAAGAGTTATCTTGCGTTGAATTTCCAGGCTGACAGTGCTGGTGGTGTTTACGCTGGTTCCCAGATAGACGAAATTATCTACGACTTCAAAGTTATGACTGTTAACAGCGACGTGAGAGCCAAGTCGCGAGTACGACGACTGTTTGTTTAATGACAGGAGATATTTCGTCTTTCCCTCGTTCACTGCCAGACCTATCTGCTTTGCTTCCTTGTCTAGTCTGCATAAAGCAGAACTAACGGCGCGGATCATATCAATATCATCGGCATACGCCATCAGCTTGTAGAAGATGGTACCTCCTCTATTTAGTTCTGCAGCTCGAATTATTTTCTCCAGAAGCAGGTTGAAGAAGTCGCACGATAGGGAGTCGCCTTGTCTGAAACCTCGTTTGCATGCTTTCGTCCGACCATATTTTACAAAGAACCTGATGCATGCTAATTGTCAGTTCTTCGTCGCCGTGTTTGAATAGCTCGGCCGGCAATTCGTCGGTCCCCGCCGCTTTGTTGTTCTTCAGGCGGGTAATTGCTACTCGAATTTCTTCGTGGTCGGGCAATGAAACTTCGGTTCCATCGTCATCGATTTGGGTATCGCGTACGCCTTCTCCTGGCGTTGTGCGTTCACTGCCATTCAGCAAGCTAGAGAAGTGTTCCCTCCATAATTTAAGTATGCTCTGGGCATCGGTGACTAGATCACCTTTGGGGATTCTAAGAGTATGCTCCGGTCTTGAAACCTTCTGTAAGCCTCTTTAACTTTCTTTATCTATCCCATTGTGCATGTGTTGTGGTCGATCGTAGCGTTGCGGGGTAGCCTGTCTTCTCTCCGCAGCGACACGGCACTCCTCGTCGTACCAGCTGTTCTGTTGCACTTTCCGAAAACCAATGGTTTCAGTTGCAGCTGTACGTAAGGAGTTTGAAATGCCGTCCAAAGTTATACCGAGTTGTTGACGAGTGCTCTCAGAGAGCAGGAGTTAGATATTAAAAGAAAACAGAACACACAAAAAAAAAACCAAAAAAAAAAAAAAAACTAAACAAGCAACAACAGAGGAGTTCAAGACTAGCTCACACATATTTCTAACTTAACGCAGAAGGAATTGTTATTTAAGAAGTGTGTCAGGTTAGCACGGCAACAATCCAAAGAGAGAGTAAATGAGAAACACAGTTACGCATACGAAAGCTTAAATAAAATGTGATACATGTTTGAATATATATAGTTGCAAATTAACTTCCCTGTGTGGGAAGTATTAAAAATAAATGATTTTCCGCTACGCACAGTAGAAACGAAACACAACGTGTTGGTTTAAGTCGGTATTCTGGTGCTCGCTGGTCACCTTCTGAATACCTTCTGCTCTTTATTAGTCAATTCACTTATATTTATATTCTTATAATTCTATATGTAACGGCTTATTACTAAAGATRCTTTGGCATTACATTAAGTGATGAAATGCCAGAGCATTAAATTTCCAATTATTCTCATTATCAAAACAAATAATGGAATATTGAATTATGCTTACTTACCAAAACAAATGAAGTATTAATTTCTTATTAATTAAAGTATTCTGCTAACCAAGCAGTAATACTGTGGGAAGACACAATTTGTTTACATTTGTCGTAAAGTGTCTGTGTGGCTGCTGCTGTTAAAAGTGAATGATTTTTAAATTCTTTGATTCGTTCACTCAAAATATTTATGTTTTCAAATTTAAACTCTTTATTCTTGTCTCAATATATTCTACAATTTCAAAGTTATTAATATGATTATTTTTTTAATATTTCCAAATTTTACAATCAATATTTTTATAAATTATATTATCAATGTTGATATAGTTTTCAAATGTTACAAGGTAAATTCCATTTATGGCAGAGTCGTCTACAGTATGATTTCCAGAGACTAACATTGCACCTTCTTTAATTATATCTATACCTTTATGTTTTTCTTTCATTTTCCTTTTTTATTGGACAAAATATCTGATAGGCAAGTATTTTTATTATTAATTTTACAATAAGTATTTATAATTTCTTTTTTGCTTTCGCATTTTCACAATTTGATTGCCAATTATTAATTTATCATCTTTTTTTGTAACTGCTCTTACTTAATAATACTTGCAATCATATATAATTTTTGGGTATTTAGTATATATAACTATTACATCTTTATTTTGTACTATTTTAAAATTAGAAATATCTATTAAATCAGTTATTGTCAATCTTCCATGTATTAGTAATTAATGTTAGAATAATTAAGGGTATCATCCTCTAAAAATATATAATCAATATTTAATATTATATGTATGTACTATTCTATTTCTGTAATTAATTCTAACTTTGTTCCCAAAGTCCTCTTTTATTACCTGTTTCTTGTATCTAGGATTTAGTTTATTTCTCTCTCCTGTAATCTTTTCATATATAACATCTCCGCATAAATATGTTTTATTAATTCTATTTTTATTATGTCTTTCTAGCATCTTAATTTGTGCTGATAAAAGTTTGTCTGGTAAAATATCATGAGAGACTTTATTATAAAGTACTTCAAATGGTTTCTCATTAGTTACCGAATATATAGTTTTAAATATTGATTCTGAAAAGCTTATTAAATTATATTCTTGTTTAATACATCGCGAAATTTCAATTATTGTTGAATGAACCCTCTCAAATTGACCATTCGTGGTACTATGATTTGGGTTACAAAAAAAAATTTTCTATTTGAAGTCTCTGCACCAAGGACTTAAATTGCACCGTAGTAAATTATAGTTCATTATCAATTGTTAACTTCTTTATATTAGGGAAACTTTGTAATATTTCTAACACTTTATCTTCTAAATTAATCTTATCTTCGATTTGCTTAATAACCAAACATTTGGAAAACTATCTATACACGTAGTGAATTTTAAAGATTGCGCATAGAATTTATCCATGTGTATCTGTACTCCTTTCTCTGTAGGTATTGGGACCTCTCCAATTGGTATTTTTATAGGATGTCTATCATATTTGTTTTTATTACATATGTCGCAATTCCTTACATATTCTTTGAATTGTGTTCTCATTTCAGGCCAATAATATTTTTTGCAAATTTGATCCAAATTTCCTTGGTAACTTCTATATGCTCGTGTATGCGTTTGTTCAATTATAATTCCTTGGTCTTCTCTGTTTGTCATATCAATTGCAAAATTTTTCGTATATATGAATTTGTTAGTAAATGTTTCTCTTATTTTCGCTTGTATTTCGTATAGATCCTCTATTGAGCAATGTATTGAAGTAACTATATTTGGTTTAATGTATTCCTTTAATATTCTGATTAAATTATCAACATTATCATATTCCATTAAATGTCTTATTTTTCCGAATTCTTGAATTTGCTCATGTATTGTAAATCTATTTTTACTTAGTAAAATTTGTTGTTTAAATTGGTTTAATGGTTTTTTTGTCTCTTGTATTTGAGTATGATCACTACTTTCGGCTGAATGTTGGGTTACTGTGGTTGACGATTCGTCGGATAAATTATGAAGAAATTGTCGTGATAGAGCATCTGTTCCCACATTAGTTTTATCTGGTTTATATATAATTTTTGCTCCATATTCTCCAATTAAAGCATGCCATCTTTTCATTTTGGCATTTGGATTTCTCAGTGAAACTACAAATGTTAGTGGTTGGTGATTGGTATGAATTTCCAAATCTGAAACTCCGTATAAATAATTTCTTAGATTTTTTAATGCCAATGCGATAGCGTATAGTTCTTTTTCATTAGTCGCGTAATTTTTTTCTGTTGAATTTAATGTTTTAGATATAAATGTAATAGGTTTGCCCCCTTGGCTTAAGACTCCACCAATAGCTTCATTTGATGCGTCTGTTGWTAATATAAATRTTTCGTTAAAATTTGGTTGAATTAATTCAACTTGAACTACTAATATATACTTTAATTTCCCAATTGCCAAAAGTCCTTCTTGTTCCAGTCTAATTTTAATTTTTTTAGACATATGTTGTGAAACTCTTCCGTTTTCACCTGATAAATGTATTGTTAATGGTTTTGCTATTTTAGCATAATTTTTAATAAACTTCCTGTAGTATCCAATCATTCCTTAGAAACTTCGTAACTGTCGTAGATTTGTTGGAACCGGAAAATTTAAAATTGTTTAAAATTTGTTTGGATCTGTCTTTATAACATGATTTGCAACAATATATCCCAAAAACTCTACTTCTTCTTGGTAGAAGTTAAATTTTTGTAATGAAATTTTCATATTTTTTAGTACTTCTATTATTATACTTTAATGCTTTTTATGTTCCTCGATGTTTTTTGAAAATACGATTATATCGTCAATATAAACGTGACAAAATTTTCCAATAAAGTCCCTTAAAACATTGGCCATCGCCCTTTAAAATATACTAGGCGCGTTCTTTAAACCAAATGGCATTCTTAAAAATTCGTATTTTCCATTATTAACTGAAAATGCAGATTTTTCAATATCGTGTTCTTTAATAAGGATCTGGTGAAAGCCTGATTCCAGATCTATTATGAAAAAATATTTTGAACTTCCTAAATTTTAAAGTATTATATTGCTATCTGGAATGGGATATTTATCTGATTTCGTTACTTCATTTAATTTTTTATAATCAATTAATTTCGGTGTACCATCTTCATTTACACCTTTTTTTGGTACAACCCAAATTGGTGAATTAAATGCGCTCTTACTTGGCCTTATTATTTTATCTTCTATAATTTTTTTTACTTCTTCGTTTATGAAGGAATTAGCAGAAAGGGGATATGGGTATTGTTTACTCCATATAGGAGTTTAAACAATTGTCGTTATTTCCGCTTTAATATCCGTTCGAAACGGTAAATTCATATCTATTGAAGAATGCATTTGATATATTTCATTTCTAATTTCTTCTCTTAAATTTTCGATTTCATCTTAGATTATGTCGGTATTTCCTTCGACTGGCGTTGTAGAACTTCTTTGTTCTACAATATTATTTAATTTTTTATATTTGCCGGTATTTCCGTCGGCTGGCACTGTAGAACTTCTTTGTTCTACAATATATATCTTATTTCATTTGCCGGAATTATCATCGGCTGGCGTTGTATAGCTTTCCTGCTCCCAAGATAATTTCGTCCTCCTCGATCTTTAATTTATCCTTACTTATTTGATGCTCATATTCGCATCCTAAGCTAAAAATATTCTCCTCGTTTCCATTATTTATTATTAACTTCTTTTTTTCCAAGTTAATCACCGCATTAATGTCCTTCAAAAATTTGTATCCTATTAATAGGTCTGCTTTCAAATTATAGATTTCGTAGAATATTTGTTTTTTACCGAATAATGTAATAATGTGCTATAGCGTATTATCGAAAATCCATTAATTGTTTTTACTCTCTTTTGTATGTCTAATTTATTTTATTTTTGTATATTCCTGATTTAATATAACAACTAGTTGCTCCCGTATCTATTAATATTTTAAAATTTTGACCGGTAACCCTGTCATTTAGAAAAATATATGGCAGAGTTAATTGTGGCCTAAAAAATAATCCTCCTTAATATTATTAATGAGCTGTGTCTTAGTCGGTGGCTGCACATTCTGTTGTGTACTTCCATGTGGCCTTTTTTCTAAATTGTTTTGGTTAACGGTTGTTGGCTTTTGCAACATACGGTTGGGTGTATGGATGCTTGAATCGACATCCATTGGTGTAGGTCGTGGTTGGTTATTCTTGCAATCCATTCTTTGGCTGTAATTCCTTTGTGGCTGGACTTGTTGGAACCGTAAATTATTATTGAAATTACCGTTATTGAATCTGTTTTTATTAAAGTTATGTTCCCTGTTATTGTTGTTAGGATTTGAAAATTTGGTTTTTTTTTTGATTTTGTAAATTTTGATAATTGTAAGTAGGAGGACCTTCCCGTTACAATTAAGAACTAATTCTTGGAGAGGCTTCCTTAGAGGTGTCTAGGAATTTATTTTTCAGAGTACCAAGCGGAAAAAAAATATTTTTTTTTTTTTTTGAATCACTGTCTGTCTGTATATACGCGAACTATTCACTTCAGTTTTTGAGATATCGATTGAGATGAAATATTGCAAAAGTTCTTTCTCCCAAAATTTATTTGTCGGAACCACCAATATTAGTTCACTATATTATCTATGTAGCTGCCATAGAAACTGAATGATCAAACTCATGTTTTTGCATGGAAAATTTTTTTATTTGAAGAAATTCGGACTACTGTATCGTATAGTAGTTACACTAACGGACCTATGTATCATTATCGGGATAACTATCGTTAACACCCTTTTATGGTTTGCCATAAGAAAAGCACCTCTGAAATATATTAAAGCTTTTTTGCAGCTAAAGTTAACGATTTCATTGTATTATAAGTTAAGTTTTATTACTTCTTCTAACTAAATACAAAATTTCAAATTTGCAAAGACCACCACCACCATATTCTTAGTTATTTCTTTCTCTTATCCTGTTATAGTGCGATGGAAAAGAAGGAGTAAAATTTGTATAGAATTCAGAAGAATAGTGTGTTGGATTTTTGGTAGCCGTGATTTGATATCTGTCTATTTAAACTTTAATAAATTTTAAAGGAAAGCCTGATATCAGTACTGCTAATTTTCAAAATTTGAGTGAAAACTATCATATTAACAATCTTCTCCTACTCTCTTTAAGAACAAAATTAATAGATCGCATGCTCTGTATACTTTCAAATTGCTTATGTCGGCCACGATAGCTCCAATAATCTATTTTACGTGACTGTTTGCTGCTTCACAATTTAAAAGTTTACCGCAGCTCAGCGATTGATATTCTTAAGTAGTACTATAATAGTTAATTGTTCATTTCTTTTTCATGCTTTTTAACAACTCTTATTACTTTTAAATAAGCTCTTTTCCTGCCGCTTCCTAGTGCTTTTATTATTTCTTTTCTGAATTTTTTTTGCATATATTTTAACTTTCTTGCAGTTACATCGCTCCGAACTCCATACACGAGCATGTTTGATTCTATAGATGTTTGCGAGTATACGCCAAAGTGTGTGTGTGTTTGTGTCTCGATTCCTTGCTTTTCTCACTATTTGTTTGTGTAAAATATTTCATGCAATTGAACGCATTTGCAAAAGGTTGCGTATACGCCCTGTATGGTGATAGCAATTTTTTGTTTTGTTTTGCTCCGCTTCGCCTTACCTTGCATATCTTCTGCTGCTCCTCCGTTTCGTTAAATGCGCTACGTTTTCTGTGTGAAAAGTCAAAAGTTTTAGTTTTCCCTCAACTCTTATCAAGTGAGCTCAAAGCGAACAAGTACTTTGCTTCAGCACGTATACACATACAGACTCAAGAATAAACAACTTGCCGGCAAATTTCCGTTTGCATAAATTTTACAGTATTTCGATCGTTAAGTGAATATTTCATTGGAATATTCATGACCTGAAAAACCATGACAACAATGAATCAGACACACTGTGAATGATATGGATTGGGTTTGTATGTATGTAGCAGCGTGTGCGCAGCTTCAAAGGTTGCATAGTTAAGAGAAATAATAACAATAGTGTAGAGGCAGAGGGAGGGTGACCACACTTTGATTGCAGGAGGTAACTGCGAAAATAAGACAACTTCTGATTTTGTTTGCTTATTTGGGTTTTGTTACCACACACACACAAACTCTGGCGCATATGCATGTTTGCCAATGCTTTTGCTGTATTAATAGACTGCTTCTTTTGATGGACTTGTTTCAATAGAGACACGACTCAGTAAAAACCACAAAGTAAACAAAACTAATAAAGACAAATATAGTAGAACTCACGCACATTCATATACAGTCCAACCTGGATAAGTGAGAACTGGATTAGTGAGAAAACTCTATAAGTCAGAATAAAGCTAGGACCCGTAATTTGAAGCTTCCAAAACCCCTATTAGTGAGAAACAAAAACCTCTGTAAGAAAGAGTTGTTTTTGCCTCATAGACCTCCGTAAAAGAGTGTGCTACTTATCTGGTCTCTATAAGCGAGAGACGAACTTTATTTACAAGTTTAACATCTGCAATTTTATGACTCATTCTTAACTTTTGTGAGCTTCCGACCATTGTTTTCATTTTTAGTTCCGCGAAATAGAATAGGCACAATATTCTATTTCGTGGAACTAAAAATGTTGTTACTCTATGGCATTCTTTTCGAATGAACACGTGTGCCTGTTTACCGTCCTGTTTGTCGCACTTACTCAGTTTATAGTTATCAATTGCGAAGGAAAGTTCTGCTCAGCATCATGTCAAATGTTATGGATATCATGCATATAATTTTATCATGTTACATATATACATATTTACTACATTCATACTTTCTGTGACTTGTTATTGCTGCGTACCTCTATAAGAGAGAAACACTACACATGTACATGCATTAGCGAGAAACCTCTTTAAGCGAGAATAAGATCGTGCTCCCTTGAACTCTCGCTTATACAGGTTTGACTGTACATTTGTTTGATATGTACTATAGTATAGTATGTGTACGAGTTTGCAGCATATTCCAATACAACAAACCAACCAGCAATGCAGTAGATGCGAAAGACCCCGCCAAAAAAGAAAACCAATCAAGAGGAAGTCCAAAAGAGGACCACTGCGTATAAAAGGAATGAAGGAAATATTCCTACAAAAGAACGGAAAGCATTGGAAACATGTCGTACGGCGATATGCTTAGAGCTATCAAAAAGGAGGACGCCCTGAAGGAGCTTGGAAAGAATGTTTCGCGGATCCGGAAGACAGTAAAAGGCGAAATACTTCAAGAAATGAAGGCGGCCCAGATGAACACGGGAGCATCTGAAAGGAGGATATGCATGGTTCTAGGCCATAAGGCGTAAATAGGAGCATTCGTGGGTTAGGGAGATCCGAGGCTTGGACGAAATAACCACCAAAGAAGACATAGATCACAAATTAAAGAGCTAAATTTCTTTGAAGAAAATGCGATCAGAACAACGAGATAATCGTACTCGAGCACCCAGACGGCAGTCATCAGCCTTCCCACAGCCGAATCAAAACGGCTGCTCGACGCTTATAAGATCAAGATGGGATGGGTGGTCCGCAGAATACTAGAAAAGCCGAAGTTGAGAAAGTGTTTTAGGTGCCTGGAATACGGCCATCTGGCGAGGGCATGTGCGAGTGAGGATGATCGCAGAAAGTGTTGTGCTAAGTGTGGTGAAAAGTCGCATTTCGCAAAGGAATGTGTTAAAAGCCCGCCGTTTGCAGCATGTAAAAGCAGTGGGAAAGAGAAGACCGGTCACCGGATCGGAAGTTTGAAATATCCTTTATATCAAGCGGCATGTAAAAAGATAAAATTAAAGTTGTCCACCAAATCAACCTAAACCATTCGGAGTGAATGTCTGACGAGGAAAAGAATGTGTTGCCGTATGGGCCTGTGGGTTCAACGCCTTCCAAGATAAACCGCTCCTGGGCAGATTTTACTATACGAGGGCAAAATAGGTGGCATTTGCTTTTCCCCTAGTGTGTTGCAAGGAGATTACGAAATAATTCTCGTATAACTAGTCCGAGACGTCCTTACTACTACGCCAAACGTAATAGCAGGCGATTTCAACGCATGGACAATTAATGGGGTAGTAGCTACACAAACAAGCTGGTGCTGCTCAATACTGGCGGTAGAATTCCTTTTGTAAAGAATGGACGGGGATCGGTAATAGATATTACCTTCGCCAGCAACACGTTGGTTCGATCTACAAATTGGAAACTATGCGACTTTTACATACATAGCGATTACCTGGCCATCTTGCTGGGAATCCGTCCTCACTACTACTCCAAACGTGATAGCAGGCGATTTCACCGCATGAGCAATTAAATAGGGTAGTAGGACACAAACAAGCGGGTGCTGCTCAATACCGGCGGTAGAAATACTTTAGTAAGTAATAGACGCGGATCGGTAATAGATATTACCTTCGCCAGCAGTACGCTGGTTCGATCTTTACATACATCTTGAAGGTTGAAACGTTAGATGAAGAAATTTTCTTGGATGGGAACCTACAGGATGCGATCACTGATGAGAGACAGGCTGAAAAACTAGTGAAGCACTTAAGTAAGGCCTGTGAAGCTGCTATGTATAGAAAAAGGCACAACATAACCCAAAGACCCGCATACTGGTGGAACGAGGAGATCAGCACATTAAGAAGCGAATGCCATAAAGGGAGACGCCTCTGCCAAAGAAGCCAAGGTACGCCACACCATACAAGACTGCGGAAAAGTTTCAAAAAACAAAAAAAAACGTAAGGAACTCAAGAAAGCTATCAAAAGAAGTAAGTCCTCAAGTTTTAAAGAACTATGTGAAAAGGGGTACGAGAATCCGTGGGGTGATGCGTATAAAATAGTGATGGTAAAAATCAGAGAGGGTAAAAGTCAAGCATCAACCTGTCCGACCCTCCTTGAAAAGGTGGTTAAAATGATCCACTTTAGACGTAGTTGGAAAAGTGACGGGCATTGCGGCCAAGTCCACAGAGGGCACCAGATGGATGCATGGAGATAAAAAATACTGCGCTGTGGTTACGCTTGACGTGAAAAACGCTTTCAACTCTGCATACTGGCCGCATATACTGAAGGCATTATAGGCAAGAAACACCCCGAGGTATCTTCTGAGGTACCTTGGCGTTATGATCGATTTAAAGCGACTGCGGTCCTGTCGAGAATCATGGTAAACATTGGTGGCCCAAGTCAAAGTAGGAAAGCTCTGCTGGCTAAAGTCAATGCTGAGGTACGCAGCTTCGATATGGGGAACAGCTCTTCGTCAAAAAACCTGTGTCAATATGGCCAAATCTATGTCCAGGTTATGCGTCCTTAGAGTTGCCTGTGCGTTTAGAACARCGTCGCATGAGGAGAGTGCTATCATATCCGGATATAATGGCCTCTGAGTTAAGTAGTCTACTTTAAAACAAAAGCCGACGAGCGCAAACAGGAGAGGAAGACAAGCCTCGAGGAGTGGCAAAAGCAAAATAAAATTGATATACATATAGACTTATTAAGAATGTAACGGCCTGGATTGACAGACAACACGGGGAAACAGATTTCTACTTGAGGGGTTAGGGGTAGTCAGAATTTTCAAAAAAAAAAAAAATTTTTTTTACATGTTCGTTAAGTATAATATCTTAAAAATATTCTCTGAAAATTTCACATTTTTGAGTTATTCGACAAATAACAAAGAGAGCTCGGGCACTTCAAAGCGCTGGTATGAAACTTTAAAAAAAATAAATAGTGGAAGATGTCATTCTCTCAAAAAACTTATTTATTCTTAACGATATGTCACCAACTCACTTTTCCTCCCACAAAACTTTCACTCACATAGACATTGCTCTTTGTTCAGCTTCCATAGCCCATAAACTCTGTTCTTATACTCTAGAAGACCTTCACAGTAGCGACCACTTTCCTATCATAACTACCGTCATCACCCCGATGCAATAAATCGTTAAGCCGAGATCAAAATTTCTTACAGAAAAAGCTGATTGGTAAAAATATTGCTCCCTACTCAACACATCAGCAAGTGCTGAAATAGTGTCAGAGAACATAAACGCAGAAGCATCAAAAATAAAAACGAATATTCGATCCGCTGTACATATCTCAAAATTTACTGCCAAAGAAAATGCACCTTCCCTAACCTATCCTTCGAAAACACACAAATTCCTCACACTACAACTTTAAGAATACTTGGCTTAATTTTCGATAAAAAACTAACATTTAAGGAACATTATAAATAACTTAGATTAAGTTTACTTAATAGACTAAACAATATAAAATTTCTCTCTTCAAAACACTGTCATATCCATATCTCAGCTCTTGTMAATATTGTAAAAGCATTGATGTTGYCAAAAATAGACTTTGGACTCGCAATCTATGGACACTGTGCTAAATCCCATCTCGCACTCATTGAAACCCCTTATCACATAGCGGTAAAAAGGAGCATTCGCGCATTCCCTACTTCTGCAACCAAAGTGATCCTAAATGAAGCAGGTCTATCCAGCATCCATCTCCGAACAAACCAGAATACAATGATGCTCATACCAAAGTTCCTCCAGTGCAAAATCTCCCTTTTGTTTAATGCGATGAAAACATATCGTACCACCAAAAAACCATCCACGATCGTACAATGTATAAACATTATAAAAAAACTTGACATAATATCAACACCACAATTAATAAAGGAGAACACTCATCCTCACTGGTTGACGTTAAAATCATCCATAATAAGTACGTTATTCAAGTATCAAARATCAACCACCAAAGCAGAACAATATATCCAGCTATTTAACGACGCAGTAAACACTTATAAACCAGAGAGGAAAATTATATACACCGATGGATCAAAATCGGACACCCACACTTCGTTTGCAGTGACAAACTCTATACTTACAGCTGAAGCGGCTGCGATATACGAAGCGGTGCTATTTATTGCACAATCTAAAGAAAAACACATAATAAGCAGTGATAGCAAATCGACAATTACTGCGCTGTTGAATGATACAAATAACTCATTACTGATCAAGAATATAAAAGATATTTTATACAAAAAGGAAAACCCAAAGATGGGAACCCTTCCGTCTCCTGAAAACACCAAATATTGACAACATCAATGCTATCAACAATTTTCTTAAGATATGTAAGACAAATAACATTTAATATTATAAGCAAATAAAAACGAAGTATTAACTTTACACATAATTTTTATTAGACATAACTATTGTAATAGGTAGCCGAAGGCCCTAGTAGCCAGTGCTTAGTCTTTGTGTATTAAATATTAATAATTAGTTCTCATTTAAATATACACATAAAATGATAACCGTCTTTCCACTTGACTCTAAACCGTTCAAGTTGGTCAAAATCTGTGATATTTTGTTGAAATTAAGGGTATAGCTTTTCTTAAAAAATTGGTTCACACCTTGTTCTAAACTTCATATCCCTAATGTAATGAATTTCGTTTTCAACATCAACTCAGTATATATTAGACGTTGCTTCTTTGGCTGTGTTAGTATCATCTACGAATATCTGATCTTTTAGTATTTTTAATGTTATCTGACGTGCACTAAAATATAACATACTTTTTGACAAATAGACCACGTCCAGCACGCAGTGAAGAAAATATAGCAGTCGACGCTCAACGTTTTGCTGTGGGGATAGCTCATAGTTTGCTGTGGGGATAGGTAAATTCAAAAGTTTATGCGAACAATCTTGGATTCAGGTCTTGGAGCGAAATGCGTGTCAATCGCCAGTTACCAGTCGAAATGCTTGACCGAGACATCGAAGAAATTGCACCCAACAGATGGACCAACATTTGAAAGAGATAGTCTTCAAAAAATATATTCCAAAAAATATTCTTTCAAATGATAATAAACATTCACCATTTGAAGTTTCTGTGTTCTTTCTTTAGCACAGTAGGGGACTTCGAAATGGATCACCCTATATAATTAATTAGAGGAAGGTGTGGTGGGATAACCTTTTTAGCTTTCAGTATAAAGAATAGCACATACCCAAAGAGAAACTTCTTGTATGTCTTTTTAAAATAGATGTACACTAGGGTGGGTCGATTCCGGACTTTTTTCGATTCGGGATTTCTAATAGTGCGGAAAATTTGTCTTAGTACTTCCTGATTGCAACTTTTTGTTTTGAGATCGGATTGCATCTTCAACCCCAGCTCCGGCCTTGAAATTTCGGAAATTCGCCTAAAATCATGAAATTGTATACCAAGCGCCTGAAATACACATCTCATGGCAAAATGTATAAAACAAAACTTATTTGTCACGTCATTTGCTACCGAAATGGTATATGTGATCATCGCCGTAGGACGAACCGTTCCCGAGATACGAGCGAAAATGCGGCGCGCCACAGCGCAAGGTGAAAATTGTTGTCACCCAGAACCCACCGCCTGGAGGTGGCTGCTCTTCGGGTTCCTCCCAAGCCCAACCCAACGATCCAACCATATGTCAGGCTTGCTTTAGTCTGAATCTGTGTCAAATTTATTGATAAAATCAGATTTTGTACTAAACTTTGGCACTTGTTGCCTAGATTTCAGTGTAGAGCATATAAAACGATCACGAGATTGGGGGCAAATAACTTTAGAAGATGCCTCTGCCACCAGTTTGACGGTTCTCTCTACTGCCACGGTGTGGGAGGGGAATTCACTAAATTTTCATACCTCTGCAGTGTCACCCGACAGCCCTTTTATGAGTTCTTAGTTAGAAACTGAACAAAGAACTGGTGGAACAGTTAAGGTCTTCCAGTTATTCATATCGTAATAATTATTATTTGAAATTCAGCTTTGGCACTTTATTACATCTAAGCCTTCCATTTACAGTGTCAGACTCTGCTTCTCTGGCTGCCCGAAGACAGGTAAGTATCTCGACCTTTGAATTGCAGCATAGAGATGGCGCGAGCCATCTTTGATTGAACTGTCTGAATCTTATTGAGAACCACAAAGGTGAGTAAACTGTAAGTATGTACTTGACCAAAATCTTTATTTCCTTTGTTGGTTTGTYAGTAGAAATGTATAATCTCAGAATTCTATTAGCACAGGTGAGCCAGCGAGATTTGCACATCTTATACAAATAACAGCTTCTGATATTTTATAGAGATAAGCTTGGTCTGTGCTAAGTTGAGTCGGATTAATAATCTCAGAAGGTAATTGGCAGGATGGAAATCTTCCAAATTTGACAGCAGGCAACTTCTCACAATCAGGGAGCAGTTTACCTATGTCACCAGAGAATGTATTTGGACTCTTTGAGACACTATCTATGTGTTCGAAAAGAGCACGAAATGGAAGTTCGTTGAAATGTAGAAGACAAACAACCCACTGTAATGGCCTACCTATTCTTTCTTCTAGTTTCCGAATGATTCCACTTTTCCAACCTATGTTCGTGTTGGTACCATCAGCACCGACAACTTCTAGATGTTCCACATCAACTGAATTGTCTTGTAAATGTTGCCATATAACTTGCGTCTCATCCTCAGCTGACCCAGAAGGAGAGGTGACGTGGCCAAAGTAATGACAACCAGGTTCCGCTATAAGAAGAGTATGTTCCTCTTTGACAGTGTCGCGGTAGTACTTTTCACCTTCGCTGACTTGTGTAAGTGTATTGTCTTTGCGGCCGTCAAAATACAACCCATATACAGAGTCAATAGTTTCGGTGTTTTGGAGCTTAACTGCAACACTTTTTTATGCCCGACTTATCTTGCATTTGTCAGTGGCAAAGCTAGCCTGATCCTCTGTTATCAAACCTGCTTTTTTGGCATCMRKAAAAGCAGATGAAACAATCAAGGCMGCTGCTCTATCACTTACTCCAAATCTTTGGGCAGCTCAAGCAGCGTGTTCTAATACTAGTGTGTTTTGTTTGGTTTTAGAGGATGGAAGAGAAAATTCATCATCAGCATCGTTTTTGGAAGAATCCATGTGCGACGCACCTGCATTGTTGTCGTCTGTATGAGAGTCTGGCTGATCTGAATGGTCACGTGTTTTAGCTGATACTTTTCTGGTAAGGGTTGATGTTGAATGACGTGCTGAAAGCTTTTCTTTACGTTCATTTTTCTTTGTAATCTTTTTTATTTCAGGTAGATCAACACTTCCAATGCGACCAATTCTTTTGGTTCTCTGGTCCAAGAGAGAGCGGTAAGTGGGACTCAGAGAGATTGTACGTGTTGAGTGATAGCACTCGGAGAAATCAACGTCAAGAAGTGTGGCCGCAAGCCGATTTTCACCTTGCGCTGTGGCGCGCCGCATTTTCGCTCGTATCTCAGGAATGGTTCGTCCGACGGCCATGATCCGTAGCAAATGACGTGACAAATAACTTTTGTTTTATACATTTTGCCATGAGATGCGTATTTCAGGCGCTAGGTAGACAATTTCACGATTTTAGGCAAGGCCGGAGTTGGGGTTCAAAATGCAATCCGATCTCAAAACAAAAGCTTGCTTTGGAATCAGGAAGTAGTAAGGCCACTTTTCCGCACTATTAGAAATCCCGAGTCGATAAAAGTCCGGAATCGACCCACCCTAATATACACTCTACTGCTTTTTAAAGGTACAGTTCAGAGGTTAGCCAAGATCACAAATAAAGTAATATTTAAAACGTTCCATTTCATCACACTTCATGCATATGAACCACCATTTTTTAGGTATGTAATATACCATTCACATTACATAACAAATTCATTTATTTCATTTTAATGGAGCCTCTAATATTCAATCGCCTTTCAAGTGTAAATTCGTATGCTTCTGCTCCGGTTAGTTGCCAGCGTTGCGTTTATAATGTAATTAGTATCATTTTCGTGACAAATGTAATGCCAAAAGCCCATGATTGCATTCACGTATAACCAACAGAGAAGCAGATTCATCAGTAAATGAGTAAATAATGTTTTCTCTTTGAACGCAGCTGCCATTAGCAACACACATACATTTGCACAAGTATTTTATATACGATTTAACTAGGTATTCATTCGATCGTTTCAAAGATCTTCTGGTTATTTGCAACTCTTTGATATGCTTGCGCCAGTGATGCCAGCTGCTGTAGGGGGTGGTGAGTAACTGCGTTCGCAAACTCTTCACTTGCCTGCAGTTGGTTTAAGTTAGGTGGTAGAGTTCACTCAAAATCGAAGGATCTCAATTGGAGAAATATTCATCCTTTGTGTTACCCATAAACTGCTAAAAGTGGATCACCAGATTCTAATAGATCAACGAAGCCGAAGCATTTTAAGCTTACCACAAATGTATTAAGRCAATTAATATCAGTCTCGTTTCTGGGCCAAAGTGGGTCTACTGAGCCTTTTATAGCAACCTCATTGGTATTGCAATTTCTGGCGATTCTGCTGTGACTTTCACACAAGTCTACTGTGGAAGAAGCTTATGGTTGTAGCTAATGAGATCTTAACAAGTGTTGGTCCGGAAAGTAATAGGATTGATTGACTGTTAAGACATCGCTGATGAATGAACAAATCCAAAGTGAAAACTATGTTATGTATTACGTGGAAGTCATCAAGAGATTCAAATGAAGGGCCACTAAAATTTAATGACAATAATAAGGAGCTGATGTTTCTCAGGAAGACAGATAGCATCTAACAATCAGAATACATCAAAAACTGTCCATGTATAGTTTTGTTTAATAGGTTATTTTTTCACATATGAAAAGTTAAATCATTTAAAAATTTAAGAACTTACTCTTTTTCCTTTCACTCCCTGCAAAATTGTATACCATCCAAACATGTCTGGGTATTTCTGAGAGTGGAAGTCAGAACTCTTAATCTGTTTAAAATAGTGAGATATACATTGTCGCAAAAAGGGTACAGTAAATTTAAGTTTTTCTGGGAAATGATATTTCAATAAAATGTAGTTTAGTAAGTTGGCCAAAAAGCTTACGGTGATTTCAGTTCAGAAAGCAAAAAACCCACGCCAAAGTGGTAAAAATACAAGGTGATGCTCATTCTTTTTTCGACATTCGCGGTTTGCTGCATAATGAATTTATTCGGGAGGAACATACGGTCAATAATTTTTCCATATTAACTCTTTTGCATTAGGACATCCGTCGAAGCGGAAGGAGTTGTAGAAGAAAAAATCTTGAATTTTACGCGATGATAATGCAACATCGCGTTCAGTTACAACTGTGACTGAATTTAAAGTCAAAACCGCAATGAATACCATCGATCAATCACCGTGTTCACTAAATTTGGCACCATGTAGTTTTTTCTCGTTACCCAAACTAAAATTACTGCTCCGTGGAACCCTTTCTCAGTCGTTTAAAATGAAATAAAATTCGTTGAATTAGCTGAAGCACATACCAAAAAACGTTGATGAAAATTGTTTCGAGGACTGGAAAAATCGTTGGCATAAGTGTATTACATCTGGTGATGATTAGTTTGAAGAATAAATTATTAAATATTTGTGAGTAATGAAATATTTTGCGTTTTATTTGCATTTTCCTCATCTTTTTTTTTTACCTATTCAGAATCTTTATTGTTTATAAGAAATTCCTCTGCCCTACATTATTGCTACATCAATATAGAAATATTTCATATTGCCTTCGAAGCGACCTGGGTGAAGTCAAAATTAGGAGCCTAAATTTTTTTTAAAGCCTTTTTCTATATTTTTATATTTTTTTTGGATAATGTGTAAATAAAAGCACTTTTGTTTTGCTGGAATGAAAAGAGATGAAAAGGAAATATGTATAAGTATACGAGTATTTGTAACTACGAGTATAAATAATGATACTTTTATTCATTACATTTTGGAAAATTAAGGATTGTCATATTAGAACCGAAGAGAGACCGAAGATGTTGCTTAAGAGTAACATAATCGATAGAAATTTTGAAAAGTTATTTAGAACAGAATCGCCATAAAGTAAAATCTAGTAGAGGGGCTAACAGATTCAAAGTCCGCCTCATGCGCAATTCAACACAATCCTTCAACGCTAACCGTCCGATGCTTGAATCACACAAAAGTCTCGCAATTTCATGCAAAATGGTTAAATATTTAGACGTTTTTTCGAAAATTCGCAGTGAAGGGGCATATCCAAAAACCGAGTCAAATGAAATTTTATTTTCCATGCGGTTTTCTGTTTCTGTCCTTGTACGCCATTCATTATTTTTGTATGTTTGTAAAATTATTCTCTGTTATTTTTATACTCTCGCAACAAAGTTGCTAAAGAGAGTATTATATTTTTGTTCACATAACGGTTGTTTGTAAGTCCTAAAACTAAAAGAGGCAGATATAGGGTTATGTATACCAAAGTGATCAGGGTGACGAATAGAGTTGAAATCCGGATGTCTGTCCGTCCGTGCAAGCTGTAACTTGAGTAAAAATTGAGATATCATGATGAAACTTGGTACACGTATTTCTTGGCTCCATAAGAAGGACATATCTCAAAAACTACTACAGCTATGTCAACCAAACTGTATAGAGTCGTTTCTTTTAGGAATTTCCATATATAGTTCAAAAATGGAAGAAATCGGATAATAACCACGCCCACCACCCCTACAAAGGTTATGTTGAAAATACTAAATTTTACGGAACAAATGGCAGAAGGAAGCTGCATCCAGGCTTTTTTTTAAAATTGCAAATGGGCGTGGCGTCGTCCACTTATGGAGCAAAAATCATATCTCAGGAAGTACTCGACCGATTTCAATGAAATTCGGTATATAATATTTTCTTAACACCCTGATGACATGTACCAAATATGGAATCGGTTCACACCCACGCCTGAAATTTCGATTATCACTTTATCATGCGAGAGTATAAAATGTTCTTCCTTACTTGTTTATTTAAATTTTAATATAAACAAATTTATTTTTAATATTTTTGGTTTCTTTCGAGTGTGCTTAATTGTACGCTGCGTCGCAAATTGCATTGTTTTTCGCAGACTTCGAAACAACGGCGGGAATTTGAGGCGGCGCGTTTCAGCGGTAGCTGCCGCAATGCAAGCAAAACGCGTACGCCAACAGGCCAACACAAACTAAAGTTTTATTCTTCCAAATTGATTTAGTTAACTCTTCCTGTGCGCAATCGCAATCTTTAAGCACTTTCGACATTTAATATATACAAGTATATAATGTTAAATATATTTACAGTGCGTGATAAATAAGCATATGCCGCTCGGTTGACAATGATGCCTTGTTCATGTATGTATGTGTGTTTGTGGGGTATGCATGTCAGTGCATGTTGCCGCGCGGGGTATCAGAATCGATTGTTTCATGCGACCTCCTAAGTATAGCAACAGCACAACAGTGGACAATGTGGTTTTGTTGCTATTGTTGCATACATAAAATTCTTACAGTTATTTAGAAAGCAGTGTAGGTTGGTTGGAGCGCCGGGCTGGTGCTCAATTAGCACTGCATTCGTCCAGTCCGTCAAATAATGTATTATTATATAATGAACAATAATTTAGATGGATTTTGCTGCACCTAATAAAACATAGATTATCTTACGAGTATCTTGCGTTTGATCGTAACCTAATAATACTATAAAAAAATATATATTACTAGCAGCCCGTCCCGGGCGGTTGACAATTATTTATTTTTGGAAATTTTGATATAAAACACTTTTTTTCACAAATATTTGTATTTGTATTAAAAAAAAATCCCACAGTTATATTAGCATGTCCATATGTTTATTTATGTTAAATTTCTTTGATGATTTAAGTGTATAGTATATACATTTTTACTATGTTTTTTAAGTAATTAGAATAAAAGCAGAGTCGAATAAAGTATATACAGTCTAAATTAAGCGTTGACAACTTTCAACTAAAAATGTATCTACCTATACATCTAGGTAATTCAAAGAAATTGTTGTTCGTGTCGATAGAAACTTGGCTATCATTATTTAGTACTTTCCTTACAAAATTATTATTTTTTGTTTGGTTTTGTTGTTTTGTGATTTTTATTTTGGTTTTATATATTTTTGGTGTTTTTTTTTGTTTTTTATTTGTTATTAAAAGAGGGTTTGTCATTAATCATTTTCATTCTTATTATTACTTAATAATTTACATTTTTAGTATTTTTTTATTTTACAGGTTTACCTTTACATTATTTACAGATATAATATTAAGGTAGATTTACGTTTTTTACTTTTGTCAGTTTTTATCTTAAGGCTTCACTGTAAACTACGTTGGCAGTGATATTTGTCGATGGCAACAAAATATATTGATTTCCAGAGATCCCACTCGAGAAAGGCATTATTTTCTTAGGTCGATAGATGTCGCTTGCAGTCTGTAGTGCTCAATGTATGTGCATTAAGGTAGCCCTTATTTTCCAAAGTATTCCGATTCCCGATCGCACCCCTTAAAATATGAGAATAGCCAAAAAACTAGTATATACACAGTTTTAGGCCAATCAAAAAAGATTTAGTTGCGCAAGGAGCTTGAAATCCTGAAAAATTACGAATTTTTACATTTTCTTAAATTTAGTCTACCCTATTTCATTTGTTATGTGCGAAAGGTAATTTAACTTGTAATAATAAAAAATATAATATTATTTCTTATGATCTAATTAAAGATGATTTATTATGTGAATCAAATTGTTTTTTATAATCAGTTACAACTTGTAATAAATATTGTTTTTCTTGTTCGTCATTAGTTAGTATTCTATTATATTCTTCCATAAGTTTTACTCTACGTTCTGCTGTGTCGTTAACCACAATATCCTTAGCTTTTTGATAGGTTTCTGTAGACCTGGAATAAAGTGGATCTACCTTCAGAAATTCAGGTGAAATCCCAAACCGTCCAAAAAAATCAATTATATTTGCTGTTACAAAATCATGTAGTTCTTTTCTTATAAACTCATTGATTTCACTGGATCTTTCGTGTACCTGTCTTTAAATTTTCCGTTTCCTTGTCGCAGTTGTCGATGTTCTTAATTTTTCCCACAATATTTTGTTTCATGGCATAAGAAACGTCATCGTCGAATAATGTCAATGCAATACATTCTTCAGACAGGTACCAGAGGTGTTTACAAAATTTTTTTATTGCAATTTCAGAGATTTTTTTATTAACATTTCTATACTCGTGAATTTCTTTAATAAAAGATAAGTCTTGAAGAGGTGCTTTAGACGGATTGGTGCAGTTAAGCCGAAGCTTAACGTAGAATCTTATAATAAATGCGCATATACTTGCTAACGAATTCTCTTCATATTCCGTTATTTTGAACTGTTCACGAAATAAATAGATTTTAGCAATATAATGCCTTAGGCATCCACCACGCATGATGAGTGGGACCTGGTACACGAATTTTATGCCGTTATTTGCCCCTAAACATATAGACGTCAATTCCAATAATTCCCTATAGTCATCTCTAACTATTTTCTTTTTCATCTCTTCCTTACAAAAATTTAAAATAGCATCCACGTTATCATTCAAAATTGTTTTTATCAATATTTTCCCAATTCTTTTGAAACCGGCGAAACAATTGGACGTCTTTACTTGCATTTACGGGAAAATAACACTCGAAAACCCCTCTCAGCAATATTTCATATATATGATGCCGACAAGTTAGATACAAAAGCTTTCGCTCAAGTCTTTTTTAACAGCGTTGCAGCTCCTTTTATTACGCCCGTGTTAGCCGATGTCGTATCAAAACAACACACCACAATATGATCCTTAAGTCCCATTCAAATATCAGTCCGTACAGCGTATCAGCTATTTCTGAGCCCGTTGCAGCATATAGTTTTGGAGCCCCTATTAAGTGTTCGCCATTCCTGTCAGTAACAACAACTGGAAGTCGTTCCACCTTTTCTCGACCTGTTATTTTCGGAAGGAGTTTTCCATCCCAATGCGAAGTGCCACAGTGTATCTATTTAAAAAAATGTACCATTCAAAATTTGTTCATTCAAGTGCAATATAGATGTAATGTATATTTTTTTAAATAAAAAATTTCCAGGGATATACTTATGTAAGAAAATTTGTTTGAGAGTTTTATTACCCGAATACCGCAATTCAATGATCTAATCCGTACACGACTTACCTTGAGGTTTTCTTTGTTGTTTTCTGATTTTTTTAACCGATTTAAATGCCTTTGGCGCTGCAATGACGTACGGTTTATTATGAGTTCATTTGTATTATGTCCTAGTGCTTCAGCAACCGCAGTGACAATATGCATTGCTGAATGATCACTAATTTTGCATTTATCTAGGGCAGATACGACTCTTTCAGTGAAAACGTACTTCGTTCCTCGATTTTTGATGGAAGTGGAACATGATGTATGAGAATCTTGTTCCATCTCACTTTCCAAACTTGTATGTACAGATACATAAATGTCACTCCATTCAAATTACAGTTTCATTTAAATACAAACCTTCCATGTTAACTGCCTCAATTTGGTTCTCCATATTGGCTACCACTCGTATCTTTCTTCTCATTTGTTCTTCTAAAATCGCTGCCTTTCTTTTCTCTTCTCGGCAGTTTTGGTATCAACAACACCAAAACATCCTGGTCGCCCCTTTTTTCGTTGATTTATCAGAAACTTTTTGGCGGTGTCAATTTTAATTAGTTGCTATGCATTTGCATGAGCAATATCAAATAAATTATCTAACACTTCACTAAATTGCTTTACTTTTTGTTTTTGCTTTTCACTAGACCGATTTTTACTTTTTCCAATAGCTTGCCATTCTCTATGCATAATTTCCAACTTGCCAATGCAGTGTTTTTCATCTCTAATTGGAGTTCTCTTTTTTTACCAAAATACGGACACTTCTTTTATAGTCAATCTAGCACTCTTACGAATTGATAATTTCACTATGTTATGATTATAAAAAAAAAAACTGATAACACTTGTTTATTTGATGGTAGTTTTGCACCAAGAATTTGAGAGCTTCCAATTAAGTAAATTTTCGACCGAAAATTATATTCACTTATTTTTATACTATTTTGCAAATTAAATTGTCTACACGCCACGATTTCTCTGCACTCACTTTTGCGACTACGTTAGCACACTAGCTTTTAGCAATACAGAATATAAATTTTAATGACAGAAGAACCGTTATAACGGTATATCACRAGCATGCGACGCTTGAGAATGCACGTGCAACACATTTAATTTACTTTCATATTTGTATTTCTGAAACTCTATCATCAATCGACCGATTTTTAAGATTGTGGTAAGATTGAGGTAATAAAATTCAGATCTTATTACGGTATTACGGAAAACCAGTAAGGGATAGTGTGGCTTTGAAATATGGAAGTCTGAGACATAAAAATGGCAAATATTCTTAATTTTTCAGGATTTCAAGCTCCTTGCGCAACCTCTAAACCTTTTTTGATTGACCCAAAACTTTGTATATACTAGTTTTTGGGCATATTTCTAGGGGGTGCGATCGAGAATCCAGAAACTTTTTTTTCCTTCATACAACTAAGGGCTAATGTACATATGTATATGGCTCGCATTTGCTTTCGTAAACATACAGACAAATGTGCCAAAAAAATAATATACATATGTATATATGCATGTGTCATAGAAATTCTATTGGTACAAATATGGAAATGATAACGAAATAATGCGAATATGCATATTTCATGACGGTCATCAATTTTCTTCTTCACTTTTTAATAGTCGAAATAAATATAATTTATTTGAAATATTAATTTATTTAAAATAAAAACTATTTTATAGCTAGTTCTTGATATTGGCCATAAAATAATTTATTTGGATAAGGATTAATATAAACACATAATTAGCATGCTTTGAATTTGGTTAGCATTTTCATTAATGTTTAAAACGAAAAAAGTTGTTGTAGTGACATAACTACAATAGTTGGACATATGCTACCGCGGAGTTTTTTGTAGACATTATGATGTTCTTCAATACTGTTGCACATTATTTTGTTCATTTTTCTACACCTTCGGTTACATTGTTCAAATTTTACCAAGGATCCCTAACCTTTTCCAAAATGAAATGTATCCTATGTCAAATTGGAAGATTGTAGCATTCTATTGGTGAAAGAAGTTTTTAAATTGGCCCAGTAGTTTTTGAGCCTATTCATTACAAACATACAATAATAGGTACAAGTATTTCCTCTTTATAATATTAGTGTAGAAGTGTAGATAACGGGGGTTTTTTGCCGTGTGGTCTTCCATTATGCAACGCTTTCTTCACAATTGGTATTTTTGACAGTTGTTGCTTTATTTATACTGAGTGGTTTACCGTTGTCGTCGTTTTGTGTGCGCTATGTGTTTTTATGCGGGCATGCTTTCGTTCAACCATATTCTACAAAGAAGCTCCTTATCAATTTTTCGCCGTCGTAGTTGAATATCTCTAACATATTTTCAAAATCTGTTTTTACTGTAGCTGCAATTTTTGAAATTACGTCTTTCATATCTGAGTCTAGCTAGTCCAGTTCCAGGGACTGAATTTATTGCATATGAAAATAAGAAATATTAGAAAATGTATATCAGTTTACATTGAATGATGTTCATGAATTGCAATTAAATTCACTACATGACAATTAATTGTTTAATCAATTGGTCAATCGATTAAAATAATACAGATTAAATATATTAATTACTACACTTACTTACATTTATTATATTATATATGACAGTTTACTTATGGAAGCCCAAAAAGTTCGGATGAATTCAATAGTACCTCCAAAACAACACCGAAGATTTTTATTTCAGTTTTTTATCGATATTAAATGCCAAAGCTACTGGATTGGCTTTAATATTTTAAAGATTTATTTAAAATTTCGGCATTGCTTATAATGCATTTATTGCATCAATCAGTGAACAAAATAAATAAGAAATTCAAGAACAATTTCAACAGTATTTATTCATACGTAGCACTGAATCGAATGTAGAACACTCGATTAGGGTTGTTTGTTTTCATATTTAAATATTATATATGTATGTATATGTAATTGGCGCCACGTAGCGAAAAGAAGAAACGACTGGCGCGCTGTTGTTAACTCGGCTATAATCGCGTAAGCGGTGACTACGCCAATCAAGAAGAAGATGTATATGTATATTGTATGTAAAAATGAATCGCAAAATGTGTTGCTAAGCGCATAACTCAACAACGCCTGGACCAATTTTGGCAATTCTTTCTTTAAAATGTTCGTTGAGGTTCAACGATGTTTTTACGACGAATAATCTAATAATTGCCGGAAAACCCCTAAAACCGCCCATTTATTTTTCCCATACAAACGAATGAATGTTTGTTTGTTAGTAACGGCTCGAGAACGGCTGAACCAATCTTGATGAAATTTTCAGAAGTTGTCAAGAGGAAAAGTCGAAAAATTGGATACTTCCAAAAAGTAACTTTTCCATTTACATTTTTTTAAATTTTTGTTTGTTTTGTTTTTCAATATTTTGATTTGTAAATTATTTGAATTGTTCATTTTCGGTCGCTTGCTTTTTTATTCCGGCTATTCAAAAGAAAAATTATTGAAAATTATTCAGTCAAAACTTTACAAGGCAAGACAAGAAGTACAGGGATGCGGTGACAAATTGGAATTATGGATCGCGGTCAATCAGCTAGCGATCGTCATGATGACACAGCACAACAATAGTTGCTTGCTAGATGTCCTCTGTTGAGTGACGAAAGAGAGATTTGCCACACGCACACATTCTTCTTTGGATGGCGGTTACACTAGATGAAATTGATGAAATCATTTCTGCATTTCCTGATGCAGAGAAAGATACAGTATTATTCGAAGTGACGAAAACCAATATGGTTCGTGGACCTTGCGGACACTACAATCCCACTTCGGTTTGTAGGTCTAACAATAAATGCACGAAACACTATCCACGTGCTTTTCTTTCGGAAACACAAACTAGAAATGATTGTGGAATAGATTGCTCACCAGACGACAATGGTAGAACATTCGGCATTCAATTTAGAAGAGTGAATATCGAAGTTGAAAACACATGAATCGTACTATATTCGCCATTATTGTGTAATTCACATTCCAAACTCATGTCAATGTGGAATAATGCAATTTGGTGTAATCTATGAAATACGTTTGTAAGTACGTCACCAAATTAAGCAACATGGCGATTATTGGTCTTGAACGATACTGTCGATACGTGAACTGCAATAAAGCGCTTTGTAGGATATTTACTTGTGCAATTCATGAACGTTTTCCGACTGTTGTGCGTCTCGCAGTTCATTTGGATAATAGCCACAAAGTATTTTTCAACCCACAGAATACAGTACAGCCAGAGGAAATACTTCCAACAACAAAATTAAAATTTACGACTTGTTTCTCAACTTTCGTCAGTGATCCGTTTGCGAGAACATTTTTCTATTCGGAAATACCTTGATATTATACAAGGAATGCATCGCCCAAGAAATAGTTACGCAGAACGTAAGACCAACCAGTAGATTGACATCCAGGTATGTTCTCAACTAATGCTTTGAGACGAATTTACACAATCCACCCGAAAAACGACGATTGCTTCTACCTTCGGTTGATATTGATTAATGTACGCGGTTCCACTTCATTTGAGTCATTGCGTACTGTGAATGGTACGGTGCAAGTTTTGGAGAGGTAAAGCAGCAATTTCAATTCCGTGAACATGCTAATCACTGGAGTGAAAACGAAGCTCGCACACTTTTCGCGATAATCATTTCGACAAATCAGCCTTCAAATACACGTCAATTATGGGATCCGAACAAAAATGACATTGCCGAAGTCTTCGCAAAAAATTGGAAATGGGTCAATTCCGGTGGTGCGATATCAATTCCATCCGCCATTTATCAATTCACGAAAAATGAACTCATCACGAATGTTCGGACATTGGCCAAATTATCGTAACTACAATTCCTTAACTTACGTGCACGTAGGCTACCAAAATGCCGATGTCGTTGACTTAAACTTGAAGAATCAAAGTAAAATTCCGGGAGACTTGCGATCATACAAATCAATCGACCGTCTTGACAATGGAGACAATGTCGTGAATTATCCAGTGGAATTTCTAAATTCTTTGGACACTCTTGGTATGCCACCGCATCATTTGCGTCTCAAAGTTGGATCTGTCGTTATTATGTTTCGCAATCTGCGCCATCGAATACAAGGAATGAACAGAATGTTTGATTCTACGCATTTCTTTGAGTTCTAACGATTTGCCATTTCAGTTCAAACTTATTCCGTTTCCAGAAAAAATTGCATTTGGGATGACAATCAACAGAACACAAGGATAGTCATATAGTACGTGGCGTCCTCACGAGGTAGAAAATCATCTTTTCTGTACTCCGGAACAAAAACCAAAAACTGATTTTTATAAAGTTGCGTTACATTGAAGAAAAAATGATATTATAAATTTAACTTTATTTTTATTTCAAAACACATAATTACACGCAGAACAACGGCTGCGGGGTCAGCTAGTATTTAAAGAAAATCAAATTTCATATCGCTCAGTTTTCCTGTCTGGATTGTATGACATATATTATTTTCTTTCACTTATTGTTTAAAATCGTTTGTTTCAAAATAAGAATAATATATATATATATGTATTATATTAATACTTTTAATTCCACTTACTTAACAAAATTGCCAAAAATTTCCCTAACCAGCAAACGCACCTGCGCTTAGACATTCTGAAAAAGTGAAGAACAAAATAAAACATTTAAACATAAAAAAAAAATAATAAAAATAAGAAAACACGTTAACTTCGGCTGCAGTGAAGCTAATATACCTTTCACAGGTATTTTTCTTTTAGTAACTATGAGTTCAGTTTGTATGGAAGTTATATGCTATAGTTAACCACTCTCAACAATTTCTTCGGAGACTTCATTGTTGCTTTATATAAAAATCTATACCAAATTTTGTGAAGAATCCCCGTCAAATGCAAAAGTTTTTCTAGATTCCGATCGTTCAGTTTGTATGGTAGCTGTATGCTGTAGTTAACCGATCTAAACATTTTCCTCGGAAATTGAATTATTATCTTAGAAAATAACCTGTACTAACTTTTGTAAAGATAATTGTCAAATGTGAAAGGTTTCTTACAAGAACTTGATTTCGATCGTTCAATAACAAGAAAACAACAACCCAACCTGAAATTCACACAGTTACTCCCTCTCACAACTCAAATAATAACATAGAACCAAATCCAAAACAAACAAATTCACCAAACTCAACAAACAACATTTACTCATTAAACTTATTACTTACCTCAACGGCAGTCGATGACTCTTCCACGACGACTCTCGACTACGCTTCAACGATCCCACACATCTCCAACTTTATTACGCACCTTAACAACTCAACCTCCCACTCACCCTCCGCACAAATTGATACTCTCAGTTCTGAATAGACTATGCGTATTCTTCAATGGAATTTGAATGATCTATTTAACAACTACGTTGACCTTAACCTCCTTATCAATAAATTTTCACCACACATTATCGGACTACAAGAAACACACCTCCCCGCTAATAAATCAGCTTACACTCCCAACAACTACGTAGGTTACTTTTATAATCTCCTCCGCAATAAAACAGCTAAACAAGGAATAGCCATTTTTATAACAAAATCTGTTATATATAAACAAATTCCCATTCCAACATAGCCACTCTAGCAGTGAAAATCGACATAGGCTTTAAATTTTCGGTAATTACGTGCTACGTACCACCGCACCAAAATTTTAACTCCAGAGAARTCATAAAGATCGCCGATTCCTTTTCTACACCATCTATAATTTTGGGCGATTTCAGGGCCTGGAGCCCTCTTTGGGGCTCTAGTTCTACAAACCGCAGAGGTCAGGAGTTAGAAAACACCATTCTTGCAAAAAGCCTTGTCGTTCTAAATGATGGGCAACTAATACACTTCTCCCCACATAATTCGTTCACCCACGTAGACATTGTCCTAGTTTACATACCATTAAACCGAGAGCAAAATTCTTAACTGAAAAAGCTGATTGGGCTAAGTATTGTTCACTTATCTCCTCTTTTATTCTAGGAAAAGCTATATCTAGCAACATAAACGCGGAAGCATTCACAGTAAAATCTGTTATACTCTCAGCTGCAAACTTAGCGTTTCCCCAAACTAATACTAAACAGTTTTCCACAAAGCTTCCATATTGGTCTAAAATGTTATCTGTGTTAAGAAATAGAAAACAAACGTTATGGGCTACCTACAAACACAACCGAACAATCAACAACTTAATACAATACAAAAAAGCCAATGCCACTTTTCGAAATTAATTAAAAAAAGCAAAAAGACGATCGTTTTAAAATTAACAGCTAACATAAAGCCTACCTCTAGTCCTAAAAAGGTTTGGTCGGATATAAAAGCTCTGTCGGGCGCATCTAAACACCATAAAATTGATTTTATCCACTCTACGCAAGGCCCTATCTACGACCCCAAAGAGATTGCTGAACACTTTGCAAGTTCATGGTCTAATGCTTCTCATAATTCTAATTTCCACATGGATTTCAACTCTCTSAGTAAYDTAATTATTCCTAAAACCTACCACAACCCGTCACCTTGCCCTACAGCTTCCCTAATCGAATCAGCAATCTCATTTCACGAATTCGACTCGACTATTTCTACTATKTCGKKTAGCTCTCCAGGCCCGGATAAAATATCCTACTCGCTCCTCAAAAACCTTCCTCATACCCTTAAACTCTGACTCCTATCCTTGTATAACAGAATTTTTGATAAAGGCACCCTTCCTCAAGATTGGATAAAAGTTGTTGTTATGCCTATCCCTAAACCTAACAAAAACAGTCCTTCCGTCCCCAACTTTCGACCTATATCCCTAATACCCTGTATATCTAAGGTACTTTAAAAAATTATATCCGTGAGAATTATGTGGTACGCCAAGAAAAAAGGGTTGATAMGCTCTAACCAATTCGCATTTCAAAAAGGCCTCGGTGTCATCGACCCACTTCTGTATTTTGAACACTGTGCTTCGACAACGCTCTCTGCAAGAAACCACCTGTCCGTCCTTTGTCTAGATTTTGAAAAGGCTTTCAACAGAATTGGTGCACATATAGTTTTACGAGAATTAGAACGTAACGCTGGTGCGTTAGAGATAAAATCTACAGTTTCGTTAGAGCCTTCCTCCTGAATCGTAAAATTTTTGTCAGCGTAAATAATCAAAACTCTAACATATACCCCTTGCGCAACGGCGTGCCACAAGGCTCACCTTTTTCAGTCACCTTATTTATAATTGCTCTCAAATCCGCTCTCAAAGACCTTCCACTAATGACAGAAACTTTCACGAGAATTCTAGATGACATATCCAACTGGTCAAAAACCTCTGGATGTACAATCTTAGCTAACAAAAGCTCAACCTTCCACATCTGGAGAAAACATAAATGCACCTTTCCTATCCTATCCCTTTCTAATACCCAAATTCCTCACACTAATACACTCAGAATACTTGGTATAATTTTTGATAAAAAACTAACTTACAAGGAACATTGTAAATATGTTAGAATAAATTTAATATCTAGACTTAACATTATTAAGTATTTATCGTCTAAGCACTGTCATATACATATGTCAAATCTTGTAAATATTTTAAAAGCACTGATGTTATCAAAAATTGATTTTGGACTCGCGATATATGGTCACTGCGCAAAATCTCACCTTGCATGCATCCAAGCGCCTTACCACACAGCAGTATGAAGAAGCATACGTGCGTTCCCCAAATCTGCGATCAGAGCCGTTTTAGCCGAAGCAGGCCTACCGAACATCCAGCAAAGAATTAAATATAATACCATGATGCTTCTTACCTAGGATTCTCCATAATAGGAACAAAACCTTTTTCAACATCCTCGAGACGTCTACAACTAGGATGAATGCATTGAACAAACAGTCCACCCTCATGCAATGCATAGCCCTGATCAACGAACTCAATCTAATATCCACACTCGAATTACTCGTCGAGCCTGACCATCCACAATGGTTGACTCCCAAACATTCTTTTATAAACACTCTGCCAAAGCACCAGAAACTATAAACCAGCTCCAACGAATTTTTTCTGCTCTTCAAAGAGGCTATTGAGTCCTATAAACCAGAATGGGAACCCATATATACCGACGGGTTGAAAACGGATACTACTGCCACGTTTGCAGTGTCAATCGATCAGGGTGTCGCTATTACTGTCTGTGCTTTGCCAAAATATTGCTCGGTTTTTACAGCAGAAGCTGCAGCAATTTACGAAGCGTTTCTATTCGCCTCATCAACATAAGATAAATATATAATATGTAGCGATAGTAAATCAACCATTGATGCACTTCAAAACTCAGCAAATAATTCATGGCTAATACAAAATATACGCGACAAACTCTTCCATCATGAAAACAGCATTAAAATAATGTGGGTACTAGGGCATGCTTGTAGTAGAGAGCCGTTGGTGTTCTTTCCCCACTTTACCACTAAAGACATCAAAGAACATATAAAAAAATACTGCCATCTTATACATCTCCGAGATTGGACTACTACATTTTCTTTTCACCATAACCTTAGTATTAAAAGCCGAAGGCCCTGGTAGCCAGTGCTGATTCTTACAAGTGGATTAATTATTTATTCTCTTTCTATTTTAAATAAATAAATAAAATATCTTAAAAACTCAGGGACTAGTTCGTATATATACAGTCGGATAGACAGACAGACGGACATGGCTAAATCGACTTAACTCACCATACTGATCATTTATATATAAATATATTTTATAGGGTCTCCTACGCTTTTTTTTTTTTGGGTGTTACAAACTTCATATACTCTGTTCAGAGTATAATTATTTAGAAGTTAAAACCTACATTTTCAAATTAAATTTAATAAAGCATGCTTCATTTTGGGAGAATTGGAGTCATGAATTTCACGCAAGTGAGGAAAGTTCTCTGATCGCCATTCACTTGGGAGTGGCCAAAAACGATTCTTTTACATATGACTCAAGCAGCTCACGACTTCCGGTCTTTGACCAAGTATCCTTTGGGTAGCCTAAAAACATCCGTTTGAAGGCGAGCTAAAGTGAGAAGGCGAAATATCCCCTACATAGGGTTGTGCGCTGGGTTTGGGACCCGCCACGTAAAAAAACACCCCCAATGAAAAATTTCCAACAGCCTCGGATGAGAGACCCCCATTTTGATGACGACCATGGCAAACAAATTAAGGATTATGATTTGAGGTGCATGCCCCTGGAATGTCCGGTCCCTAAATTGGGTAGGTGCCGCTGCCCAGCTGGTTGATGTCCTCGTGAAAATAAAGGCTGACATCACCGCCGTCCAAGAAATGCGATGGACGGGACAGGGACAGAGACGAGTAGGTAATTGTGGCGTTTACTACAGTGGCCATATAAAGTAATGCAAGTTTGGTGTGGGATTTGTGGTGGGAGAGAGACTCCGTCGCCGAATACTATCATTCACTCCGGTGAATGAACGTCTAGCCACAATCCCCGACGGAAGAGAAGGACGATGTGACCAAGATGCTTTTTATGGGTGATTTGAACGCACTTAAGAGAGCTGCCCCCACCACGATGTCAAAAGCGTGCTTGGCGATTTTAAAGCCAGGGTGGGCAAAGAAGGTATCGGTCGGTAAATTCAGCGTCCACGCGGAAACATCCCCAAATGGGTTGAGGCTGATCGATTTCGTTGGGGTTCGAAATATGGTTATCTGTAGTACTAGATTCCAGCATAAGAAGCAGCATCAAGCTACCTGGCTGTCTCCGGATCGAAAAACCACCAACCAGATCGATCACGTTGTGATAGACGGAAGACACGTCTAAAGCATTTTAGATGTGCGTGCGCTCCGAGGTCCTAACACCGACTCGGACCACTACCTTGATGCAACCAAGATTCGCACCCGCCTCTGTGAAGCCATAAACGCACGCCATCAAACACAAGCAAGGTTCGAAGTCGAGAAGCTGCAATCGCAACAGACAGCCGAACGATTTTCTACTCGGCTTGCACTCCTGCTCTCTGAGAGCACTCGTCAACAACTCGGTATAAGGGAACTGTGGGACGGTATTTCAAACTCCTTACGTACAGCTGCAACCGAATTCATTGGTTTTCGGAAAGTGCAAAAGAACAGCTGGTACGACGAGGAGTGCGCTGTCGCAGCTTAGAGAAAACAGACTGCCTACCTCACAACGTTAGGATCGACCACAAGACGTGCGGGATGGGATAGATACCGAGAGTTGAAGAGAGAAGCGAAACTCATTATGCATGCTCGAAAATTCTACGAAAAAATGTGGCGGCTGACGGAAGGTTTTAAGACGGGAGCATACTATTGTAGAACCCCCAAAGGTGATCTAGTCACCGATGCCCGGAGCATACTTAAATTGTGGAGGGAACACTTCTCCAGTCTGCTGAATGGCAGTGAACGCACAACGCCAGGAGAAGGCAAACCCGATTCCCCAATTGATGACGATGGAGCAGACGTTCCATTGCCCGACCAGGAAGAAGTTCGAATTGCAATTACCAGCCTGAAGAACAACAAAGCGGCGGGAGACGATGGATTGCCGGCCGAACTATTCCAACACGGCGGCGAAGAACTGATAAGGAGCATGCATCAGCTTCTTTGTAAAATATGCTCGGACGACAGCATGCCCAACTTGGAATTTAATCCTTAAGTGCTTAAAAAAGAAGACCCCACAATCTGCGCCAACTACCGTGGAATAAGCCTCCTCAATATCGCATATAAAAATCTATCGAGCATATTGTGTGAAAGATTAAAGCCCACCGTCAACAAACTGATTGGAATGGCAAATCAACAACCGACCAGATATTCATCAAGCGCCAAATCTTTGAAAAGACCCGTGAAAGGAGAATCGACACTCCCCACCTCTTCGTCGATTTCAAAGCTGCTTTCGACAGTACGAAAAGGAGCTGCCTTTATGCCGCGATGTCTGAATTTGGTATCCCCGCAAAACTTATACGGCTGTGTAAGCTGACGTTGACCAGCACCAAAAGCTCCGTCAGAAGCGGGAAGGACCTCTCCGAGCAGTTCGATACCCAACGAGGTTTCAGACAAGGCGATTCCTTATCGTGCGACCTTTTCAATCTACTTCTGGAGAAAATAGTTCGAGCTGCAGAACTAAATAGAGAAGGTACCATATTTTATAAGAGTGTACAGCTGCTGGCGTATACCGATGATAGTTCTGCTTTCTCCAGACTGGACAAAGAAGCAAAGTAAATGGGTCTGGCAGTGAACGCGGGCAAGACGAAATATCTCCTGTCATCAAACAAACAGTCGTCGCACTCGCGACTAGGCTCTCACGTCACTATTGACAATCATAAATTTGAAGTCGTAGATAATTTCGTCTATCTTGGAACCAGCGTAAACACCACCAACAATGTTAGCCTGGAAATCCAACGTAGGATAACTATTGCCAACAGGTGGTACTTCGGACTGAGTAGGCAATTGAGAAGCAAAGTCCTCTCTCGACAAACAAAAACCAAACTCTATAAGTCACTCATAATACCCGTCCTGCTATATGGTGCAGAGGTTTGAACTAATGAGTCGACGCTGTGAGTTTTCGAGAGGAAAGTTCCATATCTCAGGAACTACTCGACCGCTTTCAATGAAATTCGGTACATGATATTTTCTTAACACCCTGATAACGTGTACGAGTAGTTGTAGCTTTGATAGTTTAGGAGACATGTAAATTAATCTTACTGGAGGGCGGTGCTGCTCCCGCTTTTCACAATTTTATCCCCACCACCTTTGCTACTGTGATCTCCTATACCAAATTACAGTTATATATCCTAATTTGGTGCTAAATTAAGAAACTTTATATATATTCGGTTTGTGGCGGACGAACATGCAGACATTCGGACGGATTTCAACTTTGCTCGTCATCCGGCTAATTTATTTATACCTCGCTTAGTTTTAGGTGATACGTACAACCGTTAGGTGAACAAGGCTATATATAGCAGCACAGCAGGTTGCAAGAGTATGAAGAACGGGCTTTGCCTTAATATGAAATATTAATATTTAATATATATTTGTTCTTGACCATGTATCTAAAAGAACACCCCATTAGCTTTTGCTTTATTTAACTTTTACGAAATAAATAACTGGAGATAATAATTATAATTTAAATAGTGGATAATTTAAATATTGAAGATTGATAAATCGTAATTAAGCATTTATAATTTTTTTTTTGTTGTAATATCATGAATGAAAAGAGAAAAAAGTACCATATGACTAAAAATATTTAAATGTAAATAAGACAAAGTCTTAAACGATGTTGAAGTTAAAGCAATCTTTCCTTTAAAAGGGTAACCAAAATAGTTTAACTCAATGTATTCAAGCTCGATATTATTTGAAAATCAGAAACACAATTTTTGATTTATTATTAAAAAGTGTTCTGAATTTTTTATTATTGAAATTTGTGTATTAAACTAAATATATTATAACTAAAAATTTGCAATAAATTCTTTCACGACAGAAGAGGAGTAATTTCGAAAACTTAACCTGCTACCAGCAATTATTGAGCTACAGTAGTAGTGACACATGCAAGTCTTTGCAGCTTTGACAGCCTCCGAATCACCGAAGACTACGCTGACTGACCCACACTCTGAAGGAGCAGCTCCGCACGGAGGAGAGAGAGGAGAGAGAACGGCACTGGCAGCAGGCAGCAAGCATGCGCCACGTCAAGATGCTCCTGGGAGGATACAATCTCTCCAAGTTTAAAGAACTAATCTACTTCCCCGAGAAACATTTCGTCTCCTCGTCGCAATCTACACAGGGAACTGTAAGCTCAGGAAACACTTTTCCTACATGGGCATCATCTCTTGTGCTAACTGCCGGTTCTGCGACCTGGAACAGGAAACACCAGCACACCTAATCCTGGGTTGCACAGCAATCTGTGGAAAAAAGCTCAAGGCCCTCGATTCTGTCTACATCAGCAGGGATCACATCACCTCACTAGCTCCCGGCAAACTCCTGGAACTATTCATGGGAGAGGGCACAATAGATCCTAGGTCGGGGTGCATTACCTCAATAACATTATGTATCTATATATCTACAGTAGTACTGAGCAGTACATACCTTGTATTTGTTTTTCAAATAGGTGAAATCTTCAGCACTAAATGTTTAAAATGAGCTAACTGTGGGAGATACTATTTCTCTCTTGCTCTATAATCTACTCCGCAGTCTGAGGGTATTATAGTAGAGTGATTAAAATTTTTTCAGTCCAAATTTTTGTAGAAGCATGGCAACCTTAAAGGTTTGTGCTGAGTAGTGGATGAATGAACTAGCCCAAGGCCATTATCGAAATATCATATTTTTTAAGACCTTCGAACTTAATTAAATAACTGTACTATCAATGAAGCTAAGTTTTCCTTCCTATCTCAATTTATTCAAAACTTTAAATGAGAATAAAGCTGAAGGTTTATAAAATGTATGCCGCAAACTTATAGTTTGGGTTCAAAGAGCTTAATTTATCCTTCATGGAATAACTAAGTCAGAAATATTAAAAAAGTAAAAAAAGTATCAGCCAGGAACAGGGTGACAAATGTTAATGCAACTTTTGTTAACTTTTAATTCCTTCCCATCACATTTAATTAGATTTATTTTATAGGAATAAACACTGAATTTATGCAAGCACATAATGAATGTACTCATAAGTCACTTTAACTACTGTAAAAATTATGTTGTTTAAAAATAAAAGTTCGCATAAATATTTATAGCAATTAAATTTAGCAGCACAACAGAATTCGTTTTCCATCGTGGCTTTACCGCTTGCAGCAAGAAAGTTTTAGGCGCCCATGATTTTGTACGACAACGTATCTGCACAAGCAACTATTGTTTAGAAACCATAATTCGCTGCGGCCGATTCCCTTAAACCTTCATTAAAGCCAGCCACATGCACAGGAATATGTGCAGACATAATTTACGCAATCAACAATTAAAATTTCCCGCTCTATTTGTATTGTTATCGTGCCCATAAAATTTGCATAAATATGGAGTTGCGGCAACGAATAAATGAGATGAAATGCAATTTATAGAGTAAACGAGTAAATATAAATCGCTGAAAATGTGCCGAATAATATCTATAGTGTTGGACTATTACAGCCTCATGGCAGTGTGCACTAGGGCGGAGACGGATTGGTACCGGCAGGCAAGCGCATAAATAAACCATATGCGCATCCAAGAAAAGTTTGTGTTGCGAGAACGCAAAATTATTGTGGCCCGCCCTCGCACAGCATCGGAGGCAACTACGTATAGCTGGTGTTGTTCTTTCAAGCGGAGTGTGGCATTCTCTCTAGTGAGCTTGTCGGCAAATTCGTTTCATATTTCTAACCAAAAATCCGAGATTTTTCATGCTGCAATGACTTTGTGATTGTACTAAAATACATATTCATGTGTATTTGTTCTTGTTTGCGGTGTTGCTGTTGCAATTGTGCTAAATTGTGTTATTTGCACTTCCCCTCTGCAAAAGCAACCGCTACAAAACACCCGCAAATAGTTTTCAGCGTATTCCTCTTAATAGCTCTCTGCCGCTCTGCCATCTGACTTCCTTCTTATTTCAGCTGTTTTCTAGCCAAGCAAACTGTACTTACATATAAATGTGTACCATATATAGAAGTTATATGTGTATTTGTCTGTTTTGCCTCACTGTGACAACTCTAACCAGCCAAGCGATTTAACCAACCCCAGGGGACTGCTACAAATTTTGTGTTTTACGCTCAATGGCTAAAAAACAACATCGATGGCACGATAACAATACAAATAGAGCGGGAAATTTTAATTGTTGATTGCGGGCGCTGAGTTGCTTTGCTCTGTCAGCTGATTATATGTAAAAACTGATTAAAGTTTATTTAAATTTTAGCAAGTGCTATATGGCAGGTAGCCCCGTTTTGTTGTCAATAGCAACTTCTTTTAATTGCAGCCATAAAAACTTGGTTATCATCGATCTATACCGCTCTCCAGTGATGGTAACGGTGTCACCAGCTTTATTTCGAAAAAAGTATGAAATGGTGATTCCACCAGACCGAAATCTGCACCAAACTATCATTTAGGTGAATGTAATGGTTGCTTATGGATTATTTGTGGATTTTCTTCGCACCAGAGTGTGCCTCATCGGGTAATATGATTTTCTTAAAAAAATTGTTATAGCTTTTAAGTTGTTCTAAGACAAAATCAGAAGATTTACTGTGGAAAAATGCCTTAAGATTTTGAGTTAGAACATTTTTATAAGAATTCAAGCCCAAATCCTTTCTCCAAATCCACCAGGTTGAGGTTTAAGATAGTTGCGATTTTTGAGAACATCTTCGAGTCGACAAATAGAAGCCTTTACCAACACTTGCCTGAATGGCAGCAATATTTTCATTACTTCGAGTGTTTCTTTGTCTCATGGACCCTTGAACATTATGTAAAGAAAATATGAGGCCGAAATTTTTAACAATTTGACGAATAACCAACGCAGATCGACGATTATTACGGCCACAAAATGGCAAAAGCGCACGAAAACTTGCAAATGGTGAATGAATATTTTGATAACATAATTGAATAATTTGTAAAGGTTGTTCTTGCGTATATCTCCCATGATGAGATGTTAACATTACTAAATAAAATGAAAAAAATTGCATTGCATAACATCACTATTGGGAAATCCGGTGCACATGTATTTTTAGGGATGAACAAACAACAGATTGTGGCACAGAAAAATTATTGTTTGCGGAAAGCATTAACTTTTTGTTTACATTTGAAGAAAAGTGCTGCAGACCGTTTGAAACCTATGGAAAAGGACCAAAGTATGTGGAGAATGGATGCCACGTGAATTGAAGAGAACAAGACAAATGGAAGACCGAAAAAAAACTTTTTTCCAGGACACAAAAGAAAATAAGTTTTACATCGAATTCGAATAGTCACTGGTGATGAAAAATTTATTTTAGGAATACTACAGGGAGAAGATCATATATGTATCCATAAACATCGACTGCAAAAACAGATTGATGCGGTAGGAAGACAATGCTGTATATTTGATGTTATCAAAAGGGTTTGGTATATCCTGAGCTTCTAAAACCTGGTGAAACTGTTAACATTAATTGCTCTAGACAACTAATGCAACAAATAATAAATTTGAATGATGCATTGATGGAAAAATTACCTAAAACGGTCAGAAGACAAGGAATATTAATTTTGTTACGCGACAACCCACCCGCCGTATTCACCAGACTTGGACCCTTCCGACAATCATTTGTTTTCATTGATGGGATATACAGAGCGCAAAATTTGGTGTCTGATTGGGTTTTTTCAATAATTTTCTATTGGCATGGCATAAAAAAAATTGCCAGAAAGGTGGTCAAACCCTTTTTTTAGGTTATGCTAAATTTTTATCATTGTATCCGTAAGAAAAACAATACTTCCAAAGCACATCACTACTTCGCACTACCGTTCAGACAGCACTTCTCTCCTTCTCACAATAGTTCGTACTCCTTTTAGCTGATGTTTTTATTATTTGAGTGTGTTTAAGTTTTACTGTGGTATTTTCTTGGACTTATTTGGAATATGAAAACTGGTCTCACCTGCTTAAATGTTTTATATTTCAAATATTGGTTGCAAGCAGACCTGGGTAATATCAAGTACCAGTACGACTTGTAACAAGTACATTTTAAAGGAATTGTACTGGTACTGGTACTGGCATTACCAAAATTGTCAAGTACAAGTACAAGTACAAGTACAAGTAATTGAAAAATACTTGAAGTTTTAAAAAATACTTGAAAGTATTTGAAAAGAATTGAAAGTACTTGAAAAGAATTGAAAAATGTACTTGAATCTATTTTTCAATTCTTTTCAAGTACCTTCAATTACTTACAATTGTGAAACCAATATCTAAAAGAAATAACAGAAATTAATGACATTTTTATATTATCCGTGCGATTCTGTACTGTGATACCTGTCTCTTATACACATCTAGATGTGTATAAGAGACAGGTCCACCCTCATGCAATGCATAGCCCTGATCAAC
>NW_017536408.1:240853-261812 GCF_001853355.1 Bactrocera latifrons | reverse complement strand
TGCGTTGAATGTGGTCGCGTCATAAAGGGATCCAGAGAAGTTACTTCCAATTTCGTAAAGCATTTACGAGTTCGTCATCGCGAAATACACGAAGAGTACCGATTTCTGAAGGTATTTGCACTTACATATACAGTCGTGTCCGGATATAGTGAACTGTGAAATTCAATACCCCACTGCCATCATCGGCACCTGTTGAACGTCTTTTTTCATTTGCGGGGATAATAAATAGCCCAAGGAGAGGTTCATTGACAGACTTTTCTTTTGAAAAGTTTGTTCTAATGAAAGCAAATTCCAAGTGGTTATGAGTGTTTTTTGTTGAATTATTGTTAATTTATAATTTTGTTTTTTGTTGAATTGTTAATTTATGATTTTGTTTTTTGGTGAATTACTGTTACTTTATATATTTTTTTATGATGAATTATTGTTTCTTTTTGTTGTAAATGAAATTAAATTATTCATTTGTGTTTAATTTGCATAATAAAAATAATGAACAGTATATAAGAAATATAAAAATGTCATTAATTTCTGTTATTTCTTTTAGATATTGGTTTCAAAGTTGTAAGTAATTGAAAGTACTTGAAGAGAATTGAAAATAGATTCAAGTACATTTTTCAATTCTTTTCAAGTACTTTCAATTCTTTTCAAGTACTTTCAATTCTTTTCAAATACTTTCAAGTATTTGTTAAAATTTCAAGTATTTTTCAATTACTTGTACTTGTACTTATACTTGTACTTGAAAATTCTGAAAGATAAAAATTAAAGTATTTAAGTACGTACTAGTACCATTACTACTCAGTATTACACAGGTCTGGTTGCAAGTGACAATGCGACAAATGGGAATGCAAGAATTTTTGCAAATGGGGAAAAGCATTCATAAATTAAATAAATTCGCGAGTAATAATTGATGCAAAGAAAAAATGTTTATTTTTATGCGATTAAATATTGGATTTTGTTTTTATACATTTGAAAGGATGTCCATGAAATAAGGTCGGTATTTTGATTTTCATTCGATTTTTTTTATCGATGGATATGATTTGACGTGTTATAGGTCATTGATTTTATTTACTGCATTCAAAACTACTTTTACATTACACAGTACAACAGCTAATCTGGGGGTTGAAAAATTCCAAGTCAGTGTGATGGTACTAGGTCAGTATAGTAAAACCCTCAAAAGGTTTTGCATTCGTATTTGTCAGTTTTTTTATGACCTTTTAAATCCTTATTCTATTTCCTTACTTCCCATGGTTTTCCTTCTTAACAAATTAATTTTTTCCAATCAGACAATAGTCCCAAAAATGTTCCACAGTGTTACAATTCTTCAGTTTTCAGATCCAGATTTATTAATGATCTTGGCGGTTGTTTGTAATTTTTCATAACAATTTTCGTAAATGTATCAGAAAGACGGATGCGGTTAGTGGATGTACCCAACTTGAGCTTGGTGATCGCTTATCCGATGGCTCAGCATTAACTTGTTGGATATACATGTTTGATTGTATGAGCTTTAGAATTATTATTCTTATTATTATTATTATTATTTATTTAAGTCTATGAACATTAATTCTTACAGACTAGCCGAAAAATTAGAATGCAAATTAGAACTCTAAAAAAACTTAATTACCATTACATAGATAGATAACTTAAATTAAAAAACAGAATTGAGGGTATTAATGAAAGATACCCTAGAGTGCGAAAAATCAAGAAGAACTTTTTCGGAAATCGAGTTAAACTCACGCATAGCACGCTTGAGAGGACCATATTCAGCAAAATTAGTACTTTCTTTTTTGTAATAAAATGGGGAAATAGACCTGAGACAACGCTGAGGAGTATTAAAGTTAATTTTCCCTAATAAATAGGGACAGTCAATATTCCCATTAATTACATTGAAAACAAATGAAAGGCAGAGAACAGACCGTCGATTATCTAGAAATTTAAGATGTGAAAGCAATAAACGAGATGTATACGATGGTTTGGAGCCGACAAACTTTATGGAGCGGAGAGCAAATTTAAGAAAAATCTTTTGGACATGCTCGATCCTATTAATTGACGATATGCAATGTGGTCTCCAAATGAACACTGCGTACTCCAAAATGGACCGAACAAAGCATGTATACAGTAATTTGAACGTGTAGGGGTCGGAAAAATTTGAAGCATTTCGACGGACAAAGCCGAGCACAGAGAATGATTTAGAAGTAATATAGTTGATGTGATTACTGAAAGAAATAATTAGAAATATTGCAACTTGTAGGTAAGATGTTACGTCCCCTACCATTCATCTGCATATAATAGAAAGTTAGCGAAAGAGAAGCAACAGGAAATGTCATTGATAAACAGCACAAAGAGAAGTGGACCCAAGACGCTTCCTTGTGGCACTCAGGTGACACTCCATCGACACTGACAACGCATCGTCTATTGTGCACATATGATTCAATCCACTGCAAGAAGACCGAATGAAACCCTAAAGAAGATAGTTTTTTAATTAGAAATTGTGTGAAACTTTGTCAAAGGCCTTAGAGAAATCTGTGTAGACACAATCAACCTGAAATCCAGCGGAGAATGCAGACATACAATAATCGCTAAAAACCGCTAAGTTTGAAACAGTGGAGCGCCCAGAGACAAACCCATGCTCATTGACATTAATTATTGATTTTACTGCAAAAAATAATTTATTTTTAACAGAACACTCAAAAATTTTCGAAGCTGTAGAAAGTTTAGAGATAGGGCTGTAATTGGAGACTACATCTATTCTATCACCTTTCAGAATAGGAGTAATGCATGTCAATTTCCAGTCAGCAATAAAATTCCCAGAGGAGAGAGACTTATTGAAGATAAGCATGAGAGGATATACCAAGGCAGTACAATTTTTTATAAGTACTGGTGGAAGCCCATCCAAGTCCAATTTGGAGGAAGACTTAATATCACAAATAGCTTTGGCAATATCATCCTGTGAAAGACGCAGTATGCCAAAATTTATGGAAGGGAAATTATTAGCTGAAAAAGTGGGACTATTACCAGGAYCATCGTGGGTATAATTCGATTTGAAAAATTCAGCAAACAAGTTGGAGATTTCGCCAGGGGTGCATGCTGACTTATCACCCCTCCGTAATGCAGAGGGAATAGCCGAACACGCTTTTCTAGATTTTACAAAGTTCCAAAAGAATTTAGGGTTTGACTTAATTTTAGACTCCGTACTATTAACAAACCTCTTATAGAGAAACTTATCCAATTCATTAAACAGTTTAGTGTAGTGCTGATATTGAACAAAGGAAACATGAGATTTAGTTGAAGAGAATTTTCTATAGTATTTATTTCTAAGATTTTTTAAACTTTTGAGATTTTTAGTGTACCTTCTTAGGCAACTTAGTATATGGTTGTATATGTTTGAGCGGGATATTATAATGACAAAATTCCTGAATTGATTTCTTAAAAACCGCGAAACTATAAGCTGTATCTAGTGCCGAAAGTAGGTAATCTCATTTAATCTCATCGAGGAGATTATTGAGTCGTTCAAAATCACAATATGCAAAATTAAAACCAGGCCCATCAGTAGGTTTAACAGGAGCGAAAAGATAAGTATCCACCTCAAATGCTAGCGGAGAATGATGAATGGTGGCTGGAACAATTGTAGAGAATACAATTAAATTATCACTAAGAAACACTAAGTCTAGGAACCGATCCAGACTATTTGAATAAGAGTTGATTTGAATCAGATTGAGACTAAGCAAGTTATCGATTTGAACTGACTCCTGAGATGACGATAAATTGAAGGGCATAAGAGCAGGACTATAGGAGCAACTATACCAGACGATATTGCTTAAATTAAAGTCACCCAGAACACAGATATTATTCTCTTTCACATTATTTAAAACCAGCGAGGAAATATTATTTGCGTGCAACTTATACAACTCTAGAGGACTATTAGGAGGGATGTATGAGACTGCAATGAACAGAGCGTCATTGATACAAATACATAGTTGGTCCAGAATAGAATCATCACTATCAAGCATAAATAAACGAGGACGATATTTGCGATGAACTGCTAGGAGAACGCCACCCCCTCTTAAACAGCCAGTTTTTTCATGATCTCTGTCCTTACAGAAGACATAGTAGAGATTTGAGACAAAATATTCTCTATCAAAGTGACTAGAATTCAGCCAAGTCTCAGCAATAACGATAATATCGAAGTAAAAATGTGAAGCAAAGTTGCGAATAATATTGGATTTACACCTAATACTCGATAAATTTTGGTAGTACAGCTTAAGGCAAGAGCCAGTTGAGGAATGTACAGAAAACTCACGAGTAAAATGGTCATTAGAAGGCACATCATCTAATCTACAGCACTGTTTTCCCTTCCCTTTGGAAAAAACTTGAACGGACGCAACTTAATGCCAGAAGGCTGCACTGAAGAAGAGAAAACGGCATTAAAAAAAGATGGGGACTGGCCTAACTTAAAGTTTATTCTCTTAAGATTATTAATATCAGTATCCTTCTTAATTAATTTATAACATAAAAGATGTTCTTAAAGGCAGACAAGTGGATCCATTTTTTAGGTATGACGACATCGAGATCACAATTCACATTAACACCAACCACAGTTGAAGCAGCTGGAGATTTTTTGTTCCTAGTGTTCACATTTAACTTTAAATTTCCATTAGCAGTAATTGAAGTAGAAGAGTTCAGATTAACCGAGTCATMAACGGCAGCTGATTGAGCAGCATTGACAGCGACAGAGGGGCGATCTGGTTTAGCAGCAACTGTTGTATTGTTTCTGCCTTTCGAGTAAGTGTTGATATTCCTAGCAACAGTGTCAGCAAATGTATTAGTATAATTAACAGCATTGGGAGCAGCAGCAGGTCGAGCCGCAGAAGCACAGTAATCCACGCCGACAGTAACGTTGGACGGAGCTATAGTTGTAATATTATCATCAGAAATAGAAAAAGTGGAGCAACCAGCAGACGGAGCGGTAGTTGAAGCTGCAGAGAATGCTTTCAGTGTAGCGGGAACTCACATTATCAGCAGAAACAGCAGTGTTAGACGGAGAAGCATTTATATCAACAACAGTCGCAGCAGTGAGAGTGACCGAAGCAGCAGAGAGAGCATTCGAAGCTGGTGCAGAGAACTTTCCGTTATCGGTCAATTTCTTTTGTAAAATGCAGATCTCTGATTTAAGTTCGTTAAGCATAACGATTAACGAATTTCTATCATCACATAATTGTTGTATTAAAGTGAGCGTTCTCAGTGAACTTACTTCAAACACCAGAGAATTAAGCAACTCATTTACCTTATTTGGATTATTAGGCTCCAACAAAGGTCCAGATAATTCGTTGTTTGATTGTTCAGCGTTTTGTTGTTGCGAATTTAAGATATCCGAACAATGAGCATTACACACTGATGGCCACGCAGGCGGCGAACGGATAGAATTTCTCCGAGCTACCGCGCACACTTTACAATAAAAAGCATTTGGAAGAATTGATTACACTTATGGCAGCTGATCTTGGGCTGACCGCGATCAAACCTATGACCGCAAACACACGGCATTAATATAGAATAAATGATAAAACGCGGAGCAGAGAAAAAATACGTCTGTTCACAGTGAAACACATTTGCAAACTCATTCGGGTATAATTTCCTCAAATACGGTGAAGTTGAACTATCAGAATCTGCTTCTTTTAAAGATTCAAGAGCTCAGTAGTCTTTTCATGTATAAAAAGCCCAAAGCAGTTTTCTAAAATAAACTGTTAGACGTTCGAATGCAGATAGAAGATTGTATAATATTATATTATGATCGTCTTTTACATGCAGTCTGATCAATTTCTGAAGGAAGCCAGAAGAAGGTGAGAAAAATCCTAAGATACAAAGCCTATTTTGCAGTGGGGCTCTGGATCCCGTCTAAGTCAGGTTTGACAGATTGTCTCGAGAGCTGTACAAAACAAAATTACTAGCTTTCGAAATAAATCGTCTCGCAAAATATATTATGTAGTTAGCAACTCTCTACATTCTCTACTTCTTCCTAATTGACGTGGACACCGCTTACGCGATTATAGCCGAGTTAACAACAGCGCGCCAGTCGTTCTACTTTTCGCTACGTGGCGCCAAATCCTTCTCCACCTGGTCCTTCCAACGGAGTGGAGGTCTTCCTTTTTCTCTGCTTTCCCCGGTACAGCGTCGAATACCTTCAGGGATGGGGTGTTTTCGTCCATTCGGACAACATGACCTAGCCATCGAAGCCGCTGCCTTTGAATTCGCTGAACTATGTCAATATCGTTATATATCTCATACAGCTCATCGTTCCATCGAATGCGATATTCGCCATGGCCAAAGCGCAAAGGAACTTTTGCCTCGAAAACTCGCAACGTCGACTCATCAGTTGTTGTTAACGTCCAAGCCTCTGCACCATATAGCAGGATGGGAAGTTTGGTGTTTGTTCGTCGAGAGATGACTTTGCTTCTCAATTCCAGGCTGACATTGTTGGTGGTGTTTACGCTGGTTCCAAGATAAACGAAATTATCTACGACTTCAAAGTTAACAGTTGCGTGAGAGCCTAATCGCAAGTGCGACGACTGTTGGTTTGATCACAGGAGATGTTTCGGATTGCCCTCGTTCACTGCCAGACCCATTTGGTTTGCTTCCTTGTCTAGTCTGGAGAAAGCAGAACTAACCGCGCGGCATACGCCAGCAACTGCACACTCTTATAGAAGATGGTACCTTCTCTATTTAGTTCAGCAGCTCGAACTATTTTCTCCCGAAGCAGGTTGAAGAAGTCACACGATAGGAAATCGCCTTGTCTGAAATCTCGTTTGGTATCGAACGGCTCGGAGAGGTCCTTCCCAATTCTGACGGAGCTTTTGGAGTTGCTCAACGTCAGTTTTCTGTTGCTTCCTTTAATTGGGGTGGTTTTTTTACGTGGCGCGTCCAAAACCCAGCGCACAACCCTATGTAGGGGTATTTCGCCTTCTCACTTTAGCTCGCCTTCAAACGGATGTTCTTACGCTACCATCAACAGTTAGGGCAGTTTAAAAGTGGAATGAGCTGTGCGTCCACCTGCTAATAAAGTTGCAGCGATACCTGAGGACGCTGCTGCTAAGACTAGCTGTCCCAGAGACCTTACTTTTGCTAATATAAGATTAATAGTGAAGGTCTTGCCGGTCCCACCAGGAGCATCCAAAAAAAAAAATCTTCCTTCCTTGAAACGAACACTTTGCAGAACACTAATATACGCTTTCACTTGGTCATTAACTAATCTTGGTTCATTTTGAATAATATACTCATTATTCATTTATATCATATGGTTTTCGCAATGCTACTTCTAACGGGTCCAAAATATTTTTGATGCAGGAAGCCTAAAATCAGTTAGGGGTTTGTCGCAAATCTCATGGATTTTATCTTCAATTATAATTAGTCCATCAATGTATACATCATCATTATATGCTAATGTCATATCCTTATTCTCATTACGGAGTCTGTTTAATATATCTTCACATAAAGCATTACGAAATTTATTCCATAACTCTAAAGGGTCAGATGGTTGGCAAAATATAAGAATGGTGGTAAATAATCCGCTTAATTTTGTAGCTGACTCGGATATGACAGCATGAATCATTGGTATTTTGCCAATGTTCATCTCTCTCCAGTACACCTAATTCCTTGCAAGCGCCTTGATATGTTTGGAAAATAACACCATCCACGGTCCTTAGATATTCAAATGACACTGGCCCGCGAACATGTTGCAGTAACATCCTTAAATAAAAACATTCAGTTTGAGTTAGATGAATGTTGTAAACACGGCCTAAAGTTGTGTCTTGTTTTACACCGGGATATCCACGTCATCTTGCACACGTTTTCTTCTAGAAAATGAATTTACGTATATACGTAATACATAGGAACTTCGTGATATTAAAGGGTTTTTGCAAAATCGTCGCTTCTACAAAGATCAAAGAACACTGTAAGTGTCGTTGATGAAGGATTGTTAACACGATCTTGGAGATTTTCATTATTATAAAAATAAACTCTTTGTCCATTTTAAAAAATATATTTCTAAATGAACTACTGCCGGAAAACGTTCATGAATAGAAAATTGGAAAATTCTCCACAACGCTTCCGAGGAACTTATATAGTGGCCATTTAGGTATCTTTCTACTTCATCGTTATTCATTTGTAACGAAAATGTAGCTTAATTATAACCTTTATGAAAAGACTTACAGATGTACTTAATAGCTTTGACCGATTGACAAAACTCTACGTTAATGTGTGCATTGAAATCATGTCTGTCTTAAGAATGGTTATTAGGTAATAACTCAATTTTTATTTGCGGCCATTCTGAGTTACATGTAAATGTAATGAAGAGATCAGGTCTTCTAAATTTCCCAACATATGTCATGGCATCGTGACATTTTTCATTCATGAATCTCGGGGATCCTGTAAATGACGACGGCAATATAGCGTGCTGGCCAATATTAGAAGCGTTTATATTCCCATCAATTACGACGGCTTTTCTTAAATGTATGTTTTCTTCTGCTCTCAATTTTTTTTGATTTCTTTCGATGAAGTCAAGTCTCTCTGAAATCATTTTTGCCGCCATATCAACACAATATAGGTTGAATAATCCTTTAAAATAATGTATGCTGTTAAAGACATTTATTCTCACTATGAATCTAAATGCATAAAACTGCATATATGATACTATTTTAGATCTAGCAGTAGTATCCTGCTGTGGAATATTAATACAGTATCCGTCGTTTCAAAGGGAAATAGTAAGGGATATTAAAGCGGGTCATAAGATCTATGAATTTCAGAAACTCGTTGAAGTCGACCATCTCTCTCAGTCACCACACTATATCTTGGGGACCTTTGTCTTCGTCGATTAAAAGAACAGCTACCTCATCTCTCTTCTATTTTCCAGATTGTACTTAAAACTTTTAATATACGTATTATGATCGTGAAGATATGTTTGGAGAACGTCGATAAGATCTATTTGCAAGCTAGGGTTTAAATTTGAGCGCAAGGATATCTTATCTGCATAGGAAACAAAATATATTTGCAAAAATTGGGGTTGTGCCCTTTCAGCTGGCAGTAAGTCACTCATCAAATAATAAACTTGCCCTTGGACTTTAAAAGTGGGCATAAAGTTTCCCTCACGAATTCCTTTGGCACCAAATGAAGTCATCTGAAATAGTGTATTGTATTGTCTTGAGTGATTTAAGAAATGCTTCGATAATGGATGTGATATCAGTTCTTTTAGAAATGATGTAGCTTGCGGAATTATAGGTATATTTACTTTGCCACCACTAAAACACAGTCCAGAAGCTTCCGCCGCCCATTTTTTTGCTTGGCATACGTTGCAAATTTTATTCATTCTACCAATATCAATATCATTTAGCTCAGAGTAGTCAAGGGTGCAATCATAACCAAACGCAACATTGTGAGGTCAAACGTTTAGAACGTTCAGCGCTTGATTCCCGACACGGCTAGCCAAAGTTCGGGTATTCTGTGAGGCCAAACGTTGAGATCGTTCAGCGCTTGACTCCCTTTGTCGGTTCGCCAAAGTTCGGAAATTTTGCGAGACGTTGCAAACGTTCAACGCTCGATTCCCTAGCACGGTTTTGTTCAGTGATTGCTCGTTGAGTACCCAACCTATCCATATCCTCATCCTCAGTTTCATTGCTGCGCAAAACTCGCAGCCGTTTGCAGTAGCAGTCTGTAGAGAAAGCTGAGTTCTTTCTCTTCAGCTTTACAATATTAGTATAGATAATATATCTCATGAAACTTCTAATTAATTTCTCCACAGAATTGGCACATCTTGATATCACAGCACTGCGCTGACTTGGCTAACGCTATCACTGCGGAATGTGAAAAACTATTGACCGAGTCATTATCCTAGGTAGCTTATGGTCAGTCATTTGTCGAATAGTTTGCCGAGTAAGCACGACGCATTGATGGCCAACTCATTGCTAGTTCAGTGAGCAATCAGGAGCTGCTTGCGCTTCGCGAACCACTTGGGGTTGCAGCACTCATAACACCATGGAATTTTGAAAAAATTTATGTTAATTTTTAATAACATCGAATATGGTACAGGCTGCACAGTCGTCGACAAACCTGACGAAAATACACCACTTACTTTCTTTGCACTCGCCAAGCTCTCCCAAATGGTCTGTCTTTTGACAAAGCAGGTTGGTGTGTGGCATCTCTTTTACCGGCTCCACCGAACTTGGCAAACTTTGTTTCGTGAATGAGCTGGCTTGCTGAAAAGTGTCGCGCTAGAGATTGGCTTTAATGCATCATTCATTGTCGAATCAGCTGGTATATCTGAAGCTGTGAAGGGTGCAATGTTATCGAAATTTCGTAATGCCAGTCAAACTTGTGTCTCAGCAAACCGTTTTTACATACACTCTGCTGCATATGAGGACTTTCCAAAACAGTTGCAAACACAAGTTGAAGCTTTGAAAATTGGTCCGGCAGACAATAAAAATGTGGAAACTGATACACTCATTAATTCAACACAGTTACAGCGAATTGAGGCATCAAAGAATCCGGTCGTGAGGGGGCATTATGGCATCGATGAATTCACTGAGATAAAATATATATGTTTGGATGGATTGAAGTAGGATGGAGTGGTCACATGTCGTTAAAATATGCATGCTGAAAGCGTAGCGAGAAATTAAAACATAAATAATAAACAAATAAAAATAAAATATTGAAATTGAAATAAAAAATTTTAAACTTAATAAAAAGGATATTCTAAAATAAAAGCTTAAATAAAAATTTTAAAACAAAAATAAGTAAGAAAGGGCTAAGTTCAGGTGTAACCGAATATTTTATACTCTTGCAACTTACAACTTGCAAGAATCAAAGACAGGTAAATATTTAAAGGGAAAACGTCAACCAGAGGATCGGAGTCTAAGCAATTTTATGTGTACATATTCTATATATAACTACACTGAGCGACATATTCGGCATAAGGTTTGTTAAAAACTACCCAGCGAGATAATGGTTCACCGTTTACATTTTTATTTGAAGAATATTCCGAATAAAATTCTATGTAGAATTCTTCGATACTAGGTAATGCATAAAAGTAAGCTATTTGGTTAAATTCTACATCGTTCATATTTAAAACCAAGTAAGTACATGAAATACGTTACAATACAATAGGTATGTAAACAACAAATATAAATTGATGAAATAAAAATTTAAATAAATATTTTCATTATTTTGTCAAATCGTCAAGCATTTGAAGAAAATTTGCAGAAAGTTGGTTGTGTTTAGGTGAGCTTCTATTTTAGTTAAAAATTTTGTTTAATTTTGTGTTTAAATTTTGAATAAAGAAATAATATTAATATTCTCGAAAAGGCATAGGGCATAGACTAATTAAAAATGAAGAACGTGAAGCATTTTAATGAGTTAATATTTGGTAAGTTTTTCATGTTTTTATTATTGATGGACATTAATAGTTACATACGGTTTCATCTTTTTTTGTAGAATGTGTAAAAGCAGAAGGCTTCACCGAATCGAATGTGTTAACCAAGCTCAAAAAAGCATCAGTCTCGCCAAAGGTCGAAAAGAGAGTCAGCCACAAAATCAAAGAAAAACCATTCCTTTTTACACATGAATACTTATTTTCACAACGAATTTCATACAAGTATGTTAATAAATAAAGCAAACTTAATATGCAATTATTTCTATTCTACTATTGGCCTTGGCATAGAAGAATTATCCGGTAACTTTGACATCGAAGAATTCTTAGTTAACTGTAACACCGCAGAATTCGATGTCACAGGCGGCATACTCTAAAGGCATTTTTCATGTAAAAATTTGCTGGTTATATGAACTGATTCTTGATTTGTATACCGGAAAGAGAAATAATCAAAGGAATTTAAAATTGTATCATATAGGGAAAGGAGTGGTTCTTGTCCAATTTCGTCCATTTTCACAATGTGACGTTTATACAAAAGGATATTGGAAATACGTTGGACGCATCCCAAGATATGGGATTTCATCAAATACTACAATTCTCACACCGGCTCTCATTAAACTCTCACATACCATCAAGATGGTAAAACTTAATGTCTCTGGCGTATTTTGTTATTGATGTATCGCGCGATTAGTAGTTTTTAACAATACAGTTATATTGAGAGTGAACGGGATTATCCTCCGATATCATCCACATACTGTAGGTAGAAGTTCTTATAAGATTTGTACTCAGCAAACTTGGTGGTTATAGCTTAAGTGGTTTAGGAGATATGTATATTAAACTTGTTACAAGGCGGAGCCATGACCACTTTTTCTAAAAATTTTGACAACAGGTACCCCTTGCTACTGCGATCCTCTGTACCAAATTACAGCCTTATATCTTAATTAAGTACTTAGTTATTGCACTTTATATGTTTTCGGTCAATACCGATTTGTATGCGGCATCCGATCCGATCATCCGATTATGCCCATCTACATGTTCGAATTTTACAGCTTGCGCAGACGGACTGACAGAGAGTCAAACGGATTTCAAATTTTTCGTCATCCTGTTCATTTATATATGTATATATAACCCCCTATCTATCTCGATTAGTTTTAGGTGATACATACAACCGTGAGACGAGCAAAACTATAATACTCTGTAGCAACTGGTGGCAAGAATATAATGAATATATTAAAAGAGCAATGTACAAAATTTTATATGAAAGGTCAGCTTTGGCTTTTCGCTGATCGATAGTAGCGCGCACAGCTTCTATTGGCCTTGGTGACTCTGCTCGAACCAAAGCTTTTTGACAGTTTCCAAATTTTCGTGAGGTATTTGGCTGACAGTATTTCTCAGACTCTGATCACTATCAGTTGACCATTAAATGCAAATCTATATTTCCAGACAGCCAATCATCGACAGTTATGAATTCATGAATATTACTAGCTGGACAAAAAGCTTGTCTTAACATTCCTCGGTTCATAAATTAAGACAAATATTTGTATAATTTGTATGTTATAACCGGCGATCCAAGTAGAGGTACTTTTTGATATAGCATTTTTTGACAGATCACGTGTGAGTCGTGTCAAATTGTCATGTTACTTTTGTTCAGTATTGTTTAGCATTTCATCACAGAAATACTTAAGCGCTTATAAATCCTTAAACTTTGTTACGAAAACTCATGTTCTGTAAACGCTTTGTGCTTCGCTCAACTTATGGTCAAAATAATCACCCTACTGAGCGTCAATCAATTGATTTATTAAGACACTTTGGAGAGCAGAACATTTCGTATTTTGGGCTGGTCGATTGGCCACCAAGACCATTTCGTTTATTTAAATTGAACCATCATTGTTCCTTAAATTGTTTTTGAAAACTTAACCATTCTAGATTCTCTCTTTTCAGGCTTTTTATATTATTCGCGTCGTACTTACTATGTCATTGTTGAATAACAATGTCGCTTTAAAAGACCTGTAATATTAAACGAAAGTTACACAATATTATTCTGAAATTGATTTCGACAAACTGGAATAAAAATATAGTATTATTGTCGAATATTCGAAACTGCGATCGTGATGCGGTCTGCCAGTTCTACTCTAAAACATTTCAATATCATTATTTTCATGAAGTTATCGCACATTTTAATCAACATTAATGGCATAAAGTTAGGAAATCGGAATTGACAAAAGGACTGGATCTTTGATTACATTAACTTTTCACTTTACTCAAGAGCAATTTTCAAGCAATATTATGAATATAATTAATATATAGTCCGTCATATTCGTACGGGCCTATTGCACACCTTTTCGGCATTAACAATAGTATATCCAGTTTCATACCTTCATTTAAATTCATATAACGGAATAAAGTCAATTGGAAGTTCAAAAATCTTTATATTATATGTGTTGCTAGGCGCATAACTCAACAACGTCTGGACCAATTTGGCCAATTCATTTTTTCAAATGTTCGTTGAAATTCAAAGATGGTTTTAAATTCGAATACTTGACGGAAAACCTCTAAAACAGCCCTTTTCCTTTTCCCATACAAACGAATGAATGTTTGTTGGTTAGTAACGCTAAGCCTCGAGAACGGCTGAACTAATCTTGTTGAAATCTTCAGAGGTTGTTCACTGTGGATTGGGAAAGATTTAGAAAGAAAAAAACCGTATGCTTTTCTTGACGAAAAGTGGGAAAATTGAACAATTCCAAAAAGTAACTTTTTTTCATACAAATTCTTTTTGTTTTTTTTTTTTTCAATTACTTAAATCGTTCAAATATGTCGTTTGCTTTAAAAAAAAATAAAAATGATTGAAAATTATTCAGTGAAAACGTTATGTGTGGTAAACTTTCGATCGCGGTCAGTCAGCAAGCGATCGTCACGATGCCACAGCACGACTTTTCAAACAACAATTACGATGTTTTATGGACTTCATCTTCAAGCAACGTATATGTATGTGCTGCTGTTAGTTGCTAGATGTACTCTATTGAGGGACAAAAGAGAGGTTTGCCACACTCACATATTCTTCTTTGGATGATGAATGGTGATTACACCAGCTCAAATTGCTGAAATCATTTCTGCGGATATTCCTGATCCAGAGAAAGGTCCAGTGTTATACGAAGTGATGAAAACCAATATGGTTCACAGTCCTTGCGGACACCAAAATCAAACTTCTGTTTGTATGTTTGACAATAAATGCACGAAACACTATCCACGTGCTTTTCTTTCGAAAACGCAACTGGAAATGATGGATATCTACTCTTTGGGCGTAGCTCACCAGATGACAATGGCAGAACACTAAGCATTCAACTTAAGGTAGTGAATGTCGAAGTTGACAACACATGGATCGATCCATATTCGCCACTATTATCTAATTCGTTCAAATCTCATATCATTGTTGAGTATTGCAATTTGGTGAAATCGATCAAATATGTTTGCAAAAAGTAACCAAGTGGAAACTCCGCCACCAACAAAATTAATATTGATTAGTATTTTCTCAACTTTCGTCAGTAATCAGTTTTCGAGAACATTTCCCTTTTCAGGAAACGCCTTGATATTATACAGAAATAACTAGTTACACAGAAAGCAAGGTCAATCAGCAGATTGACATCCAGGTGTGTTCTCCACTAATGCATCAAGACGAATTTACACAATCCAATCGAAAAACGACGATTGCTTCTACCTTCGGTTGATATTGATTAATGTACGCGGTTCAACTTCATTTGAATCATTGCGTATTGTGAATGGTACGGTGTGTGTAATTTTTTGAGAAGCAAGCCAACATTTACGAACATTGGCCAAATTTTCGCAGCTACAATTGTTTGCGTGCTCACGCAATTTTTGGCTGCCAAAAATAAGATTAAAGATTCAAATTCAAAGAAGATTTGCGATCATACAAATCGATCGATCGTCTTGACAATGAGGACGAGGCCGTGAATTATCCAGAGAAAATTCTAAATTCTTTGGAGAGGCTTGGTATTACACCGCATCATTTGTGTCTCAAAGTTGGATCTATCGTTATTCTGTTTCGCAATCTTCAAGCACCGTATCTGTGTGATAGAACCCGACTGATTGTGACGCAGCTATCGAATACAAGGGTGTAGAATGCTTGATTCTACGAATTCCTTTGAGTTGTACCGATTTGCCATTTCAATTAAAACGTATTCCGTTTCCAGTAAGATTTGCATTTGAGAAGACAATCAACAGGACGCAAGGATAGTCGCATATTGTGTGGTATAAATTTGGATATGCTATGTTTCACACGGCCAGATATACTTGGCGTACACACGAGTTCCTTGTGCATTTACACACCGGAACAGAAGCCGAAAAATGTTGTTTATAAAAAAAAAGTAGAAAAATCGCAAATAAATGATTTCCAACACAATATAATTTCAGCTTTCTTTTCATTTCAAAACACATAATTTCTCGCAAGACAACGGCTGCGGATTCAGCTAGTTGTGTATATTATTGTCTTCGAATTGCGATACGTGACCACTGATCGCTATTTCTGTCAAAAGTGAGTCATTAGCACTCAGGTCCTCATATTTGATGTCTGGTGGCTTAATCAGTTATGATTTGTTTCGACTCTTTGTGCGAAAATTTAAATTTAGTTTTAATGTAATTGCTTAGAGTTATCGCGCATTTAGTATTTTCCAACATGAGGTTATTTTGGAGCTAGTTACAACACTTTAAGCTATTCGAAATTCAAGCGTCTTGTTATCCTGATACAGAGAAAAAGGACTAATTTAATATAATTAATATAATATTATAAATAAATATTAATAACTTCAAATTAAAAAAGAAAAACATAGTTGCAAATATGATAAAGCAAGGTAGACTAAAAAATCTCCAGATAAAATCAATTCATTTACTTTCGCAAAAAACAATTAAGTTATTTTACAGTTTTTAATTTGTTTGAAATCATATTATTACAAATTTTACATAGCTATTTCAAAATGATAATTAATACTTAACTAAATACATACATATTTTTATTTTTATATTTATTTTCTTGTCTTCTCTTTTGCTTTTTATTTTCAGTGGACTTTTTACAACTTCAACTATAATACCCAAATTGAATGTGTTTTGTTTTGGGTTTATACTCGTATTTTGAAAATAAAAAAACTTATATTAAAGTGATTTCTTCTCATTTCCTCTCACACTGTAAGATATTTGCCTAACTGGGAGCCAATATGATTATCTTTTATTTCATACAAACTTTGTTGATCCCTCCCCTGGCCTTGTTATAAGGAGCTTTACGATTGTTCATTTACTTTGTATAAGTTAGTTTCAGCTATGGAAGCGTACGTGACCTAAGCTATTCTAATCGGGTTATAAATTCTCTCTCTGGTTATAAATTCAGAAAGATAACAGGTTGCAATGAAATTTCTAATTTTAATGTTTTTACGAGAAGATTAATATCATATTCAGACAGACCGCTAGACTTGTGTGCCTAATGGTTTGTCTAATGTCTGTGTTGATAGGAGTGATCAGGGCCCCGCCACATGCGACATATAATATCAGTTTGCCACATGGCAACTCGCTTCGATCTTAGGCAAATTTCCGGTGACACGTCGAGCAACACTAAATCTTTGTAAGCGTGTGCGTGATGCAGCAGAGTTTCTCCAAATTACACTCAAAGTGCCGCGTTAGTTGAGCCATCGTTGACATGTGCGCCATTGCATAAATGTAACAGTTGGGTCCAAATTAAACGGAACGCATTTTTACCCGGGTGTCCGTTGCCGGTGTGTTGTAACAGGACGGAAACCGGGGACACCCAGATCTACAGCGGAGGGTATAGGCAGATCACGTGCTAACGCAATGTTTCCGGACACATTATAAAGCGGGGTTCGTGTCGCTCGTCGAGATATATCTCAATTTTAACCCTTTCACAGGTTTGATCACCGAAGCGCACCTTTTCTTGATTCAACCATAGATCGCGTTGTGCCGCTACTTTCTGCTTCCAAATTAACTATGAAATTTTCGCGACGATAATGATGCTCAGGCACGACGCTGCCTGCCTGCCGCAATCGCCAATTCTTTCTTATACGGAAACACCAGTTCACCATCAGGCGAGGGCGCTAATGCTATAGGACTACATAGCGGACCATGAGGGAACTCATAAGACACCTCGAGTAGTGGATTGGTGTTCTTGAAATAGGACGTGATCGTATGTTGACCCGGCGATATTGTTCTGGAATTCCTATCGCTCCTCCAAAATGACCAGCTTATCTTCATGACAATGCGTGCAGGTATTGTTATTGTACATACATGTAATTCCGATTACTGTGCGTGCATATAGTCGACGATCATTCACGAACTATTATTGGCAGCTTACGTCCAATAGAAGAGCGATGAGCCACTATAAGAGCTTGTTTTCGAATCGAATTGTTCGTACAGCGAACGACTAGTGCTCATGAAGTCCATCTTCTCCATGGGCCGTATGTATAGTAGAAGGTTTTGATAATACGCGACGGATGGGGATGACCTGAATCGTAAATCGCCATCGATTCACCGTCATGTTTGAGCTTTCGTCGTATTTGAGTATCTGTGACTCGATTCGATTAATGCAAAAGCTGCAAAGAAGAAAAATAATACAAGATTAGTTGGGGTTAAGAGAAGAGAACAAAATGTTTTTCGTAAAGAAAGATACAGTGTACTCTCGATCGACGCCGCTGATTATGTAGCGGTTCCGATTAGGGGTAAATTCCCAAATACTCCATAGAATTATACTTAAATTGTAGAGAAAAGTAGAAGGTGAGGTGAACAGGGACACAAGATACGCATCTATACGGATGGAGCCAAACTATATAGGCGAGTGGGAGGTGGAGAATTTTCTGCAAAACAAGATCTAGGATCGCTTTAAATAAAATTAATTTAAACATTTTCCCCTAAAGAGACATGTTTGGCATCGTGCCATCGTTATCGCACTACCTCTAATACAATAATAACGAAATGCAGCAACTGCACCTACCTTAAGATACGCTGAAAGTGTTCTTTTCCACGGACATCACCTTGGTACAAAGCTTGAAAGCCTAAAAATTTGCAATCATTCCGAAATACAGAACAGAGTATGAAATCTTATAACCGTCCGTCCGCATAATTTCCCCTTCGTTAACATAGCAACGATTTGGATAAGATTGCAAAAGCCAGTTAGCAAGACCGAACGTTAAAGTGTTACGGATGTGGTGTAGTTGAGGAAGCGCAAGAAGGATTGAGTGTACGAATTTAAAAAAAATGAAATTGCATAACCTGTGATTTATCAGCCCAAATTTATATATATGCATATATGTAAGGTAACTGTAAACCGGCAGTTATGTGCTAGGTCCATGCAATCCGCTCAGACTCTACTGTGAACTACTTGTATATAAGGCTCAAAACCGCTTTTTCTGTCCTCAAAAATATACAGCACAGAGTTCGACCCATCAGTGCTGGCCCTAAGCCTACACTCTTGAGAATACAGGTACTAACGGTGGTTGGTAGACAGTTTAGCAGATAGGCGGTTTATGAGGTCGCATCGAAACACATACATATATATATTCAACTGTGTGTATGTATTTGTTGGCTTGCGACATAATGATCATTTGCATTTGCAGCACGAAATTTTATGAACAACGTCGCATGAGAGTCGAATTTTTTGGACCACACAGGCATACGTATATTTCCGTATGTGAGTCCATGTACGCTCGTGCGCTACCCGTCGGCCTAAGCCAGCCACCTGCAGATTATGAGGATATATCCAATATAATATGCTGCATTCACACGACGCTTTCTGCGTAGTATTTAGTACTAAACTCTTACTTCGAATAAGTTACGCGCAAGATAGTTTTGCGGCTATTTAGATTAGTTTTCTCTACACGCCTTATTTATTCAGCCTACATGTAGCAACAGTAAACATTTTTTTTGAGCCCGCGAATTGAGTTGATTTGACGTGAGCCGTGAAAATAATTTGAATATTAAATCGGCGAGCTGTTGTGAGAGTGTTGCATGTTAATATCGGTAATTATATGTATATATCATGAAATTTTTACCGACTAAGAACGAATGGGATTATAGAAACATTTGTATTTTTCATGGGAATAAGTTTTCGTTGATATTTCACTTTATTCGCAAAATTAAGTTTACAATTTATTATTTTAATTTATAGTGAAAGTAAAAACTTGGTACATACAAGAATGTATATATGCATGTATATATTTACATATATCCTAACTTCATTATTACAATATTTTTGTTTAAGAGTGGTTCTATTAAAATCTGGCTTAAATCCAATTACATAATATTTTTCTTTTGAGTAATTGTAAGTATGAAACAACTTAAATTTGTAAATTATTCTATTTTCTAAATTGAGTTAGCAATGCGAATTAATAAAATTGTTTATAATTATACAGATGAAGTTTTTGAAGCATTATTTTTGTTGTATTATTATTATGAAATGGTAGAAGAAGTTCGGAATATATGAAATAAGTAAGATAAAACTTATAGTATAAGCGAATTAAAACAATTCAGTTCAATGAACGTTTTTCAATCAACAACTCTACTTAAACATATTTTTATAATACACGTGCCGTACACGTACGCATATGTACTCTGTGCCCAAAACATAAGGTGCCATTTGAATTTAAACTGCGCGCGTCGAAGGATTTTTAGAATTATCTTTTTTTCAGGTTGGTAGTAGTGTGAGTTACATTTATGTCAAATTTCATGTCAAAATATTCATTAGTGTTTGAAATACGTGTCGTTTTGTGAGCTGCTAAAAGTGAGTTTTTCGTCTTTTGCGACATCGAAATTTGTTGAGCAAAGAATTTGCATTAAATGATCATTTCGCCAAAAATTCAACCCATATCGTTCCGCAACCACGGTATTCACCTGATCTGGCGCCGTGCGACTTCTGGCTGTTCACTAAGCTCAAAAAACCCCTCCGGGGACACCGTTTTTATACGATATTCAAGCCGCAGCGAAGACGGAACTGAAGGCCATCCCGGAAAGTGATTACAACCAGTGTTTCGAAGATTATAAATGTAGGTCATAATGTACTACATCTAGTGGGGATTACTTTGAAGGGGATGAAGTTGATTTGGAAGAATAAATAAACAATTTTCAAAATAAATACAATGTATCCTTATTTTTACGGCACATACTCTCAGATGCATACGTAGTATAAGGATTTGGCTTCAAGTCTGCTCCATAATAACTATATAACTACAAGCGACAACTTCTTCTGCCCTAGTACTCTCGTTTGACGTCCATGCTCGTAATTGAAAAAGTCTTTGTCATCTGAATTACCTTTACCCGCACACAAGTGGATTTTCAAAGTGCTGACTTTATTTTGTGGCGCTTCAATGCAGGAGTTCTAATAATAGTAGTATGTATGTATAATATATTTGTGGTATTTTTATACTCTCGCAACAAAGTTTCGCAACAGAGTTTTGTTCACATAACGGTTGTTTGTAAGTCCTAAAACTAAAAGAGTCAGATATAGGGTTATATATACCAAAGTGATCAGGATGACGAGTAGAGTTG
>NW_017536408.1:238337-240593 GCF_001853355.1 Bactrocera latifrons | reverse complement strand
AATCGGTTCACAACCACGTCTGAAATCTCGATTATCACTTTATCATGCGAGAGTATAAAATGTTCGGTGACACCCGAACTTAGCCCTTCCTTACTTGTTATATGTGGAATTGTAGTAATATGTGAAATCACATTACCCATATTTCAATATTCTTTATACTGAACACGGTTTCTACTTAATTAATATTTTAATTTCAAGGAAAAGAAAAGATGGAATTCAGAAAAAATTCTTAGGAGGTAATTACAGAATTATTTTAATAATGGTAGTTAGCTTGTATTGCGAATGAAACGCTTTAGAAAAATTGTCTATACAGTTCCAAATCGCGGTAAACTGCTTTTTAGTTTATGCCGTGAAATAAGTAAAATTAGTGTTTAGTATAAGAAACAGTTTGAAAGGCACCAGATGGACTATTGTGGTGGTTTAAGCATTATGAAAAACTTGGAAACTTAGATGCCAGGAAGAGGAAGAAATCACGAACTTCTAAAACTGAGGACAAAGCTGTCATTCCCAGAAGAATACTTTTCAATATAAGAGAAGTAAAAAAAAATGTTTAAAAAGGGACTAAACATGGTGGCAGTACTGTAATCAAGCCCCTACTTTCGAAAGCACACGCTGAGAAAAAGTTGCAGCGCAGACGGATTTAAACCATGTTATATTTACATGTTATATTTACATTTATTACATTATATATTCAACCCCTTGGGGATACTTTTTTTAATGCACTGTACATAGAGTTACATTAGTATTATATGTAACTAGCAAACCCGGCCACTAGATAGCTTCGTTTTATGTAGCATTTCGTTTGGTGATCAAAAGATGAAGAAAATTTTTTTGTTTCTTTTTGTTTTACATTTGAAAGGGAAAAAATATATTTCATTTCACAATAGTCATGAATTCATTTAGATTACAAAAATGAAGTGTTATTTAGTTGAACATCTGAAAGTAAATGAAAGTGAATCTAAAGTAAATACTGAATCGAAGCGTTATACGTGTCCGCAAATTATCCGTTTCATTGATCTGCTCTTTGGTAAACCACATTTCTTTTTTTTTGGAACTCGTGTACACGCAACGTATAACTGCCCATGTGAAACTGAAACTGGCGAACTGGAAATTGCAATCGTTTGAAGTCAAACGGAAGATCAGTCGGAATCAAATTACGCAATTTCATAATAACTGTTCCAACTTTGAGTTGCAGTTATGTGGTGGAAGTCCTGGTAACTGCAGGGAGCTCAAAAACTCCGTTGGATAATTTACTACATCATCGGGATTTGTCATGTAATCAACGGATTTGTATGCTCCCAAATCGCCAGCAATGTGCAGTACGACTGCCATCTAGAAGAGTCGCCGCAATTCCAAATGATGCCAACGCCAAAGCTATGTCACATCTTGATTGAATAGTGGCCAAAATCAATGAAATGACAAATGTTTTCCCTGTTCCTCCAAGTGCGTTCGGGCAGAACAGACCACCGATATTATTGTCCACCGCTTGCATTAATGTCTCGTACACTTGTTTTTGCTGTTCATTCAGCAACGGCTTATTATTTCGAACGAATTCCTGCAATGTATCAATATTGTATTGCAGCTCTCGATTTAATACTTGGTTGAATGCATCGTGCATCGATCGATTTGGCGCAATCATTCCTACTTCAATCAGTAGCTTGTTTGCAATAGTCAAGCATTGATGCTCAATCAGAATAAATCCATCATTGTAGATTTCATCGGTTATTTGGATGCCAGGATTATTTGTTTGAACGCGCAAGCGATGCAAGATATCTTCACAAATGTTGTCTTTGTATTTGTTCCATAACTGAATTGGATGTGAAGGAAAACATGTTGTGATGATAATTTGTTGTTGTGTTGTGATAATGTTGTGATGATATTTGGTACGCATTTGATGAAACAACTTAAATCCCAATGAGAATCGTTCTTCAGCAAACCCAATAGTTGACATGCGTCTCGATATGTTTGGCATTGATGGCCATTCACAGTTTTCAAATATGGAAATGATTTTGGTCCACGTACATTTACCAACAGTAGTTGCAACCAAGTAAGGAAGGGCTAAGTTCGGGTGTCACCGAACATTTTATACTCTCGCATGATAAAGTGATAATCGAGATTTCATTACCCGTCATTTACATACTTTTTTATTTTGCTGTAAATTAATTAGATTAGATCAATTTGTGTACTTTGAGTATTGAATTGTATTTTCGTTTATTTTAATTGCATTGAAAAGTTATAGTCCGATCACGACAATTT
>NW_017536408.1:235394-237242 GCF_001853355.1 Bactrocera latifrons | reverse complement strand
AAAACTATAATACTCTCTTTAGCAACATTGTTGCGAGAGTATAATAAAAACATTTATCATTCTAGGATAAACAGTGTACATGAGACATAGTGCATCAGTGGAAAACACCTGTGGCCAAGTTGGAACTGGGGTTCCGTGTTTGCGACGTTGTAGTTTTTTTGTTAATTGATTCCAAGTGTAATACTTGTTCATTTCAACGCACATCAGCATCGCTGCGAATCTATCTGCTTCACACATTGCAAACAAGCTAGTCAATGTTTTCGTTGGTGGTCTCTCAGCTCGTTGTGCCGCATTAGCTTCAGTGAAATAAACTCTTTGGTTATTTTCTAAATGCACTGCTAAATGTACAACTGTGGGATGTCTTTCATGAATTTGAAATACCAATAATCGCCACAGTGCTTCATTAGTACCGACGTATCTGCCCATTTGGAAGTTACTGATTTCGTCATTCGCATTATCCGACGCAATACCAAAGAAGCCATGTCGCTGCCTTTTGCGACGTACTTGCCCAACTATTTGATTGATTTGGCCGAATGACAAACCTTTGTATGTGTTCCGAAATATGATACAATGAATTCTTTTCCGATCTCAATCTCTTGATTTTGAACTTTAACTTTGATATTCCATTATCTTCTTTTGAACGCCGACGATAAACTGGATATCTATCGTTCCCTGTGACTGTTTCAGCAACTAACGGTCGCGGATATCGTTTTGTGCATTTCCATGCACCATCTGTGTCGCCGCAATGTCGTGTAGATGGGGATCTGTGAGTGAAGCAGCAATTTCAGCTGATATGATGTCATCCACTTCATTTGAATATAATTTGTTCAGCAACCAAATTAGGATATAAGCATGCGGTAGTCCCTGCTTCTACCATTCCACCGAGTACATATAACAACGTGTGTCCCCAAAAACTCGATACTTAGTAAGCACATCCATCATAACCTTGAGTTTTTGCTGAAATACTCTGGCGATTATGTCATAGCGATCATGCATGAAACGACTGGCGCGCTGTTGTTAACTCGGCTATAATCGCGTAAGCGGTGTCTACGCCAATCAAGAAGAAGAAGAAGAAGATCATGCAGTTTATGGCCGGGTTCCAACTCACGTTCAATTTCCGTCCACTACGGATTGCATGTGAACGTAATAAATAAATCCGGGGTTCCATAATTTCGAACGGACATCATAGCGTCTTGAGCGTATTCGTGCATGTGGCGTGGGCTTCCGATACGGATATAAGATGATGGGAGAATTGTCAGACGTCCATTATTCTGAACATCACCATCTGAATGAATAGCATCACGTAAGAGTATATAGTCCTCAAATCGTAGCTTTGCCTGATTGAATCGGATGAACGCTAAACGTTCAGTCCTGACTTTGACATACCTGTCGACAGCGAATTGCTGGAATAGCCGACGGCACTTCAGAATGACACTCTCCTCATGTGTACGAATCATCATACGATACGCATAGTAATTCTTTGCGCTTAGGTGTTTATTCGATACGCCTGAAAATGCAAAATTAAATGAATTGTTAATGGAAACCAATAATAGCAATTAGCTTCTTCGCTGAACGACAATGTCTCGCGATTTAGTTGGATCGCCAACAATAGTTGCAGCAACATCATTAACAGTGGGTGCATTGAATCTTTACACATTTTCACCTGTTGGGCTACAATCTGGTACCCAGAGCAAAGCTATTTTTCGTTTGTTTTTGATGCATATGTCTCGAATTTTTGATATTATTGTAGAGTTATTGCGTATATTACGGATTGCATTTAAACAAGAAAAGCTGTCAGAGCAGATTACAAACTTGCCTTTTTGTCGGGTGGTATATTCTAAAGCTTTG
>NW_017536408.1:230413-232913 GCF_001853355.1 Bactrocera latifrons | reverse complement strand
CGAAGACCAAACTGGAAAGTCCTTAGCAAGCTTCTTTTTAGATTGGGGTATCGATTTGTTGGCTGCAGAGCGTATGATTTTGGTAATAGAGGCACTTTCTTGATTGATATTGTCGATTGGCGAGCTTTTTATATTCCTTGTGATTTCTGCTTGAAATACATTCCACTTAGCGAAGTCTGTTTTGAATATGGGGAGGTAGTTATATTTGATAGGGTGGAGGTTAGTTTGAACAGTGATAGAGATGGGGAATGGTCACTGCCTTACAGATCAGTGGAAATATCCCATTTAATTCTGGGAGAAAGTTGAGGGGAAGCTAAAGACAAGTCGACGTGAGTTAATGTTGAATGGGTTGAAAAATGAGTAGGTGATCCATTATTTAATAACACCAAGTGATGATTTAATATGAAATTTTCAATTATTGATCCTCTGGCATCAGATTTTTGTGAGCACCACAGATGGTTCCAGGCATTGAAGTCGCCAGTCCACAAAATGGGGGTGGGTAATTGCTGAAATAAGTTTCTTAAGTCGGTTTCACTGAAAACATGCTGGGGGTGGATGTAGGTACTTGCTATACCAAATGGCAAGTTCAGATTTGTATGCCTAAATGACCAGGAAGGGAATCCAAAACCTTCCAATAAACGTAAACGTCCGTCTGATGAAGAGACCACTGCTTCTCCCTTAAAAAGAATGTCTCCACCCAATATTGACCTCATCAATCTTTCTTCCCCTTGTCCACAAGGAGAGAAGGTCTGGTGCAAACGTCCGTCTGATGAAGAGACCACTGCTTCTTCCTTAAAAAGAATGTCTCCACCCAATATTGACCTCATCAATCTTTCTTCCCCTTGTCCACAAGGAGAGAAGGTCTCGTGTGCTCAGAATACAGAAAAAGCTGTTACTGAGCATGGTAAGCGAAAACCTTCTCAGGATCCGCTTCCAAATAACTGTAAGTCAGGTAGTAAAAATTTATTTGTAATACCGCGGAAAAAAGCAATATTTATCTCAAGACTTGCTGCGGATACCACCGACGATGACATAAAGAGTTATATCTCGTCGAAACTAGAAACGGAATATGCAGACATCCGAAAATTTAATTTCAAATACGACAGGGATATCTCATCTTTCAAGATCGACATATCCGCTGACGATTTTCAATTGGCTCTTGACAACTCATTCTGGCCATTTGAGCATAAACGTTTTAAACCCCCTGCAGTTGTCAGTAAAATGACAAGAAAAAACGGTAATACAAAAACTGATGAGCAATAATTCGCTGAGTATTTATTATCAAAATGTAAAAGGCCTTAATACAAAACTTTCCGATCTGTATTTAAAAAGCGTCAATTATAATTTTAAAATCATTGCTTTCACAGAAACTTGGTTAAAGCCCCACATTTTTGATAGTTAAATATTCAACAGCGAATTTGAAATATTTAGATATGACCGGCTGAACAACAAAGGAGGTGGTATCTTGTTTGCTGTTCATTCTTCAATTCCATCTGAAGAAGTCGATGTTTCTCATGCAGTCTCCATAGAATTTAAGTATTCGTAATTGCGCTAATAGTGGCTATATCTACCTAACTTTATCTTATATACCGCCTCACTCGGACATATTTGTATTTATTTATTTATTTATTTATTAAATGAAAAATAATAATACAATTATTATCTTACAGAGTAAGAAGCACTAGCTGCCAGGGCTTACGGCTTACTGCTCTAATAAAACTATATTGTCTTAGAATATTAATATATTAGCCAGTAAAAGGTAAATATGAGATATTACTGTCAGTACAATTATTAAGATAATTGATGTTAGTAAAGAAGATCTAAGCTAACTTACAATTAGGGAATTAAATTAACTTTCTAAGGCCAGTTTTGTACAAAAATTCGGCTACCTTGTGAATGTTTGCTTCAGAAAAAGCCTTGAGCGTATTTGAAATGGGTTGGTCATCAAATAGTGCGTTTCTAGTTGCACTGAACCTAGTGCATTCATTGAGAAAATGTTTAACTGTAAGCGATGGATAAGTGCGGAATTCGCAGCGTGGTCTATTTGAACCGTTAAGCAGGTGCGAGTGGGTGCCCATGGTATGCCCAATTCGAAGTCGAGTAAAAGCAATAATGTCATTTGCTCAGCAGGTGGGCGGAATATGTGGCCGCATGCAAGTTGAAGTGCCAGTAATAGTTTTGCACACTGCTCCAAGAATTTGTTTTCTGTTCTTTAAGGAAGTTACTGACGAGTAGGAAGATATCCTTCCTCATCATATAATTGAAAGTAAATAATGACTCCATTGCTACGGATTTTGCTTTCAGATCCGCTAATTCGTTGCCAATAATTTCCGAGTGTCCAGGAATTGACATAATTTTGATTTCTTTGGCTTTTTGTATAAGTTTGGTGCGTATTTCAGCGATTAGGGGTACCTTGTTAGTAATATTCATGATACTAGCAATAGTTGACATACTGTCTGTGCAGATTATCGTCTCTGGCGTATACACTGATCCATAATTT
>NW_017536408.1:181345-227338 GCF_001853355.1 Bactrocera latifrons | reverse complement strand
GTTTACTGGATTTATTGTGTTACTTTTTACTGGGACATAATTTAGTTTTAGATCGTAAGAAGAGGTTGCTGAAGTGTTTAAGTCGTTGTTGGCGTTTGGAGTAGGATATGTTTGAGCAGTGTTAGTGCTCTCTACAGTCTCATTGTGAGAGACTTTGGAAGAAGTTTTATTGGATTCGAAAGGTATATGAATGGAATGTGCTGTAGGAAGTTTTGAGTTGTTGTAATTCTTTGCTTCGTTCTGTTTTACTTTTTCTGCAAAAGTAGTGTTTGGAAGGCTGGTCACTTATGCTTTATGTAGCTTTATCACCTCACGCATCGTTCATTTGTTGGCAGTTTTAATTTTTAGAATCTCTTTAGTTTGGATGTACCTAGGGCAAGTATTTGAATATGATGGGTGCTCACCAGCGTAATTAGCGCATAAGGTGCGCAAACATTGTACTGAGCCGTGAGAGGGGAAATTACAAGTTTCACACGCAGGYTTGTTGTTACACCTTTTAATGGTATTGTCCACCTTCTTTTTGAATTTATACACTCCAACAACACCTTGCTCTTTCATGTTTTCAATAATTTCATCTTCAGGTACATTATTGAGGCATGGTGCAAATATTGTACCTTTTGAAAAGTTGAGGTTGTCTTGATAACTTACTTTCACGTTACAAATTCCATTCAATCGCTTAGTATTTAAAAACTTTTTTGCAATTGTTGGTTTTTCTACCAGCAACAACAAATTACCATTCCGTAGCTAAGAAATTGAGATTATTTCTTTGCTTATAGCTTCCAATGCTTTATGCACTGCAAAACAGGAGTATTTCGATATTGGTTTTGTTGAATCACTTGCTGAAATGGTAATGAATTTTGGATTGTTCTGTTTAGTTTTAGGTAGTTCSGGAAAAATCAGGGGTTTATATATTGTTTTTTTACGTTTAGCTTGGGGACATTCAGCTAATAAAGCGAACCTATTGTCCCCCTAATTTGGTGGCCCGGGGGCCATTGGCGATAATTAAAGCACAGGCACACGTGTGTTGTTACAACTATTAAAATACGCGCACAAGAATAATGCTTAGCGGGAAGCAGAAATTGGTGAGCCCTACATAGAAAAGATAGTCAAAAAATAAGTCCACTCGCGATGAGTATCAGTCGGAGACTGTATATTTGTATAGTTTGGTAAGTTCTTAGATCTAGTCTATGTTGATAACGCTTCAATGTTCTCTATTATCTGATGTGATCCTTTGGTTCGGCCAGAGGACTCGTATCACCCTGCTTTGGAAATTAACATCGAAACCATAGCCAACTTTGCTCATAAGAATACACGAGACCTTTGTTTTCGGTTCAACTTTGCGAAAGCTAATTTTAAGAAAATTAATTACGAACTTTCTAAAGTTACTTGGACAGATTACAGTGGCAATATTGAATTTAGTGCTTCCCACTTTAATGAAACTATTTTAAACTTATTTGAAAAATATGTCCCGAAGTGTGTTGTTACTCATAAAATGAGTTCTAATTTATGGTTTTCGAAAGAATTATGTAAATTAAAAAATAGAAAATCTCGTGCTTTTAAACTTTTTAAAATAACTGATTTAGTTGCCGACTATTCAAATATTCTAAATTGCAAAATATTAGGTTGTCAAAAAGTTTTGCAGTATTTTCGCTAGTTAGCACTAAGAGCGCGTAGCTCTAATTTTTTTCATTTCACGCGCTAACATGTGTTTGATTGATTTTCGTTTCTTTTAAGGCTTTCGCGAGTTATAGCGGGGCAAGCATGGAGCAAAATAAAGAGAAAATACGGCATATATTACAGTACTACTACGATAAAGGCAAAAATGCATCTCAAGCCGCCAATAAAATTTGTGCACTTTATGGACATAATCAATGTTCCTTCAGGCGTTCCTCAAGGTAGCCATCTTTCACCAATTCTGTTCTTGTTACTTATTAATGACATATCATCTGTTGTTAAATCATTCACCTCGAATAGCGAAAGATGTCAGTTGCAAACAGACTTAAACAACCTAGTTTCTTGGTGTGTTAGAAATGACATGCCATTGAACCTTAAAAAATGTAAAACGATGTGCTTTTCACGTAGATCTGTAGACCCTACTTTATACGCAATCCAAAACTTTAGGTTGGAGCAAGTATGCAATTTTGTTGATCTAGGAGTAACTGTGGACCCCAAACTCAATTTTAATCTTCACACATCTTCCATGGTTTTTTAAAGTTTAGGGCACTCTTGGTTTTGTTAAACGTTGGTCTAAAGAATTTAAAGATCCGCTTACCACAAAAATTTTTTTATGTACATCTTTGGTGAGACCTATATTAGAGTATGCTTCAGTGGTTTGGAACCATAGTTACCAAGTCCATTCGGATAAGTTAGAGTCCATTCAAAAACAATTTTTACTTTTTGCCTTAAATCATTTGCATTGGGATTCCAGTTTAAATCTTTCCCCTTACACTGACCTTTTAAAACTTATAAATCTCCCTACACTCGCTAGTCGTAGGGAAATGCTTGGTACAATATTTCTTGTAAAACTTATGAATGGGTTAGCCTGTAGCCTCTCTCTCTTGTCTGATATTAATTTTAACATTCCCGCTCACTCTACCAGGCAGTTTAGACCTTTACTTTTAAAATTTTGTAGAACAAATTTTGAGTTAAACGAACCATTCCGCCGATTTCACGATTTCAATTCTCATTCCAGCACATTTCATCTAACAGATTCACTTTTTACCATTAAAAAAAAATATTTTATCTACTCTTAACAAGTAACATTTAAAAATTATAARCTTTAACTTAATTCTTAATTTTGGCTGTTGAAATTTTTGTTTCTGTAGCTGAGCAGCTTAAGATCGCAACGCTTAAAACTCCCTTGCCTTGGGTTCTCTGCAATGGGTTCTCTCTTGGCCTAGCATATTTCGGTATAGGATTTTTGCATTTTGTGTCATCATGCAATCTTGCAAGAGCAAGAGAATGCCGCTTTTGATAGTTGTCAGTGAAAACTCATCGAAACCACACATTGTGGGTCCGAACGACTTAGATTCCACAACATACAAATGTGTTTTCAAAATGTTTTCAATGTCGGTCCGAACATAGTATTACATTCCTCAATGGAATGTAGGCTTGTCGAAAAAATATCGATACATCAACATATCGATATAATTTTTTCAATGTATCGATATTTTTCAGCGATATTTATTGTTTCGATATATCGAGGTATCGATATAATATTACAAGTATTAAAGTCTGTTATTACACGCTAATTCTCGGGCAATTCTCCTTTGCTGTCGTCCTTTATGTTCACACGAGCAATTTGTGCTGCGCAACTCTGAGTTTGTTTTTTTTAATTTAAACGGTTTTATTTAGCTCACCCCGTTTGTTTTATTTATTATTTATTCTTGGGTCAAATTTAGTAGGGGAAGGTGGGGAATCCCGGGCCAGCGCGATATTTTTTTCCCTAGTATAGGTTGACAGCTGCAACCAACTGTCATCGGCTCGTCTCATACTAAGCTCAGTTTCTATATAGCACTCGAGCTGTTAGCACGTGTTATAACCTCTTTGCAACAACAAAAAGAAATTCGACACTCCGAAAGTTTTTTTTCAACTCTGTGTACAGTTGATTTTTTTCACATTTGAGCCTTTAGCCTTCGACACACAATAGAAATTTTGCACGAATTTACATTGTGTTCATTATCCACCGCCATTTTACAAATATGAGCGTTTGGGGAATCTCGGGGCACAGTTTTTTACATTTGACATGCTAACTTCATATATTTGACGTTATAAGTGATTTTTCGTGCAGAATTTCAACAACCCAATAGTTTTTCAACATTTCCTGATAGTTTCGTGCTCCGAAAAATTTTTTTTTGCCATTATGCCGCGGTAGGTAATTAAAACTCCACCCTTTCCTGACAACCGATTAATCTGAAATTTTGTATACACTTTGGATTTTGGTGACAATACAATTATGTTTATTCATTATCACTATAAATCCAAGTCCGCTACAAAATGGCGGATAACGTAGGTTTTATCARTSCCATMWAYATGGGTATCAAATGAAARTGCTCAWCCAGTARAATACAATGTACTMTATAAAATTRAAATCCAAGATGGCGGCCTCTACAAAATGGCGGATAACGTAGGTTTTATCAATSCCATCAACATGGGTATCAAATGAAARTGCTCAACCAGTAGAATACAATGTACTATATAAAATTRAAATCCAAGATGGCGGCCTCTACAAAATGGCGGATAACTTAGGTTTTATCAATCCTATCAACATGTGTATCAAATGAAAGGTCTCAACAAGTAGAATACAATTTACTATGCAAAACTAACATCTAATGATGATGAAGTGGCTGATAACAATTTTTTATCAATCCCACCAGTATGGGTATCAAATAAAAGGGCTTGACAAGAAGAATACAGCAGCCACTAAATGGCGTATAATAATAAGATTTAAATTGATTTGGATTTATCGTTTGGCTTCAATTTTGTCGAACTCTGATGTATGTAACAGATGTACATTCCGTCCGAATTGATTTCGCAAGAGACCAGAGTACATGTTATACACCCGAAAGCCATACAGTTTCCAGCTAAGTACAATTACGGAACGGCTGAAAGAAGAATGTTGCCTTTAATACTATCATGGGCTTCTACAATACATCAAATGCAGTGCAGCACTGTGGATCACGCACTCGTATACTTTGGTGTGAAACTGTTTGAAGAAGGTCAAGCCTACGTGGGTCTTAGTAGAGTAAGATCTTTGCAGGGACTACGTATAGAGAAGTTGGACTGCAATAAACTAACGGGTAAGAATCCTTGCAATAATGAAGCACTAAATGAATTAAACAGAATGCGAAATAAAAACTAAAAACTAGAAAATAATAATGGGTAAAAAAACGTTTTAAGTTAAACGGTTTTATGTTRAACATACATTGAAATGTTTAAGATAAATGTACTAAAAACCAAAAAATAATAAAATTGATACAGTCGAGGGAATTATAAACATATGCATAGACTAGACTAAAATAAAACCGTGGGGCACGTCAATTGTCTACAAATTATCGATTTAATGTGCGATCGTTAGGCAGTTGGCCCGCAGACGGTGAGGAAATTACTTACTATTTTCTTGCTTTTGGAAATTCGAATAGTTATACACTCCATGTAAATAAAAGAGATGTTTCAACTAGTTTATCGTTGAAAATTCACACTGCTGGCTGGCGAGGAATCGTTTCACTGCTCGTAGTTTGTCTTTAATCGACAAAACATATGATAAAAGTACTACTCGCTCACCACTATGAAACCCTAAAACTCGCTTATAATCGAGGTTGCTAGCGTGTTTCCACATTCTAGAACTATTTACTAATTATAGTGTAACATTACAAAACAAACATTTTAATCAACGATTGTAGACAATTGACGTTCCCCACGGCTTTATTTTAGTCTTGTCTATGCATATGTTTATAATTGACATATATATAATATTATTTTGATTGAACTTTGTTCTGCTACTACTCCACAGTTTTACTAAAGTAAAAAATTTCAGCTTTTGCCATCCGAGAAGATAGCATAGTTTTATTAGCTTTTAATCCGGAATAGATCTCTCTCGCATATTTCTTTTAAAAATTTCGCCTAAAAACAAATATTTATTTGCAATCACATAACTTTCTTTTACTACTTTGTTTGAGTGAGAAACTCCTGCCGACAGCATTAAGTTCTATAATCCGGCAATTACTGCTCCTTTCCTACTTTTCTGATATCTGAAAGCTGATATAGATACCAATTTTGAAAACTTAATATAGTTTTGAGTTGCTGTTTCCGACTCCAAGAATATATTTTAAACACATGTGTGTGGGTAAAGAATTTCACTGTATTTGTTCTTAATTTCTTTCGCAAACTTTATAGAAGTCACCGCCAGAATTTCTTGCTGGTAGGCACAACCATAAAACTAAGGCGGCAAACTTAAAAAATTATAGCTAAACTTTGTGCGGTGATTAAAATGCGAAATTTTTAGTACCAGCCGACGCAATACTACACAAACTCAGCCGGTGGCTGCAAATATTTCTGGCAACGAGCAGCAGTTTTTCAAGAAGGCAACAATTGTGTTTACAACAAACAACAGTAACTACCAATTACATGAGTGCAACTTGTAGCAAGCCAAATGTACAAATAAGCTTACAAGGAGCTTTAGCAGTGAATATACTTCTTATTTTTAATTAAAATATAAGCAAAAATTCTGTGTATCACTTTACCTCGCGAAAGTTAAAAAAGTTAGTTACATCCTAACTTGGCCCTTCCTTACTTGTTTCGGGTGAAAAACTTTTTTAAGTTAAAAAGTAAATATGGAGGAGAAATTTCTTACTTTTCCTTTTCTTCCCAAGAAACTGCTTATTCAGAACCGCTGACTAATGTAATATATGGCTACCATACAAACAACTTTTTTGAGTAATTCTTTAAGGCAACATTACAAAAATACAATCTCCGATAGAATTATTCAAATTAGAACAAGAAAGCATATACATAGATGCCATACAAACTGATCTACCAAAATTAAAGTTTTGTAAGAAAAATTGAACATGTGATGGGTATTGTAGTTCGATGCAGCTGAAGTTAACATTTGTTGTTGTTTTAATGAAAACATTGTAAATTATGGATATACATAACTTTGTTGATATTATTACAGAAAATTTCGGTCATACGGTTACCACTGTGTCAATTTTGGTATTTGAAGTAATAGATTAAAACTGTAGATTATCATTAATGAAATTATTGTAATAGTACAATTTATATATTAAGTAGAAATATTGGAGTAATAAATTTTCTCACAGGATCCATATTTAGGCAGATAGCTTCCATGTAAGCCTATGCCCAATATGTACTGTTACTATCGGATTTCTATATATAACAAGGCATTTTTGAAACTCAACATACATAGTGTTTTCAAGTTAAGGTCAAAATGTTACATAAATCTTTGTTTGAGTTGTAATTAAAATACTTAAGATGACAGTGGAGTAACACTCAATGCTGGCGGACAGAAAGGCGAGCATCACTCTCAGTGGCATTTAAAGTAAGTACACAACCTAAATATACAATTTAATGTGGCACATGTATTAAGGCACAGTGCTCTGTTGGCTATGCAGACTTGTATAACAATTGATTTTTATTGCATGCAATAACAAGAATTGTTGCGCCGACTGTTGAAAATGGCGTTTAACGTGAATTTTTACTACATTGTTAAGGTAGTCTTCTTCTCTTTGTATACTGACTTTGATTGCCACAGTATTTCATCTGATTTAGCTTAACTTGAGCTTTTTGTGGTTTAAATTAATGTGGCACGATTTGAGCTTTAATTGTGCTCATCTACACAAATATATCCGTCGCTTGGTGGACCGCTCACTAGGCTCTTACTTATGTGGCTATCAAATAATCTTGCTACATTACTTAATTTCGGTCTGAGACATACTTTTGGTTGTGACAGTGAATTTTTGCTTTCGCTGTATGTGTACTGTGACTATTTCTGCTGCCTCGTCTTCTATTGCCTTCCACTTCATTAAGAAATTGCATAATAAATTCCTGTCGAAAATAGTAAAGTTATAAATAACAGTCACCACATTGCCTGACTGACTCTCGGCTAACCTAAATGAGTTGGCGGCAACCCAAGGCGTTGGCTAATTAATGCTATTTTACTTGAAGAGGTGTGAAAGTATTTTTTGAATTGTATTTGCTAGGTATTTAAGTGTATATATTTGTTAATATCAAATAAGCATAGTAAAGGAATGAAGTTTGTTAGAGATCACAAAAAAGAATTTTGATTTATAAAACAGCAATCTCAATATAAACATAAGATTTTGCTCAGATATGCATATTAAAATAATATATTCTGTTTATAATATTGTGACTCTATACTGCATTTGAAGAACATTCTTGTTTTGAAGTACCAATTTTTCGAAAATTCCGTCCGTTACTTCTGATTAAAAATTATAAAAAATATAGGGTCTACCGTATAATGAATACAGCATTTTTATTAAATAGTAAAATAACTAATTATAATCCTAATACTTCTTAATGAAATGTACTGTTTCCAAATTTCTGCCTTCTAATCCTTTAGTGATAATATTAATTGTAATGTTTTTGATACATAATTGACTGGAAGAGGTTATTATGTGGTTAGTATTACGAAAGGAATAATGGAAGTTTTGCAACCCAAGAAATCAAATTATATCAAGCGAACCATGGTTATAAATCAAATTAAAATCACATTGCTATATTAGACCTTTCTTATGGACTTGGGTCAATTTATATTATATTTATGAAGATGGTATAAATAGTACGCATTATGAATTGATAATTAATGTACGTATTATTGAAAATTGAGAATATTCCAGCAAAATATATATTATTATTGGTGTCATCAGACTATTCCAGAGTTTTGGGTTTCTGTACATTAGAACTTTTGGTATTCGACTACTCGTTTAACTGGACTGGATTCAAATAATAATATTCGGTATCCGGATAGTCGTAAGATGTCGACTATTCGATTAACCGCTCATTTTCTGAAAAAAATTTCAACGTATATAAGTTTATGAAAACTTTGCGTATTTACGAGCACAATAGGCATATTAACAAATTTAAAATAAACTAAAATCAAAGACTTGTTGAATTTCAGACAAAATTCATTTATCTGCTACTAGCAGCAGGGAATAGTTGCAGTCAAACGACTGACTTTATCGGTTAATATTTCGAAAGGTTAAAATCCGAATATCCGAATAATCAATTTTCAGGCTATTCAAATAAGTTTAAGGGCCCAACTATATACATTGTATACACATTCATAGTAATTTTTTAATATTTTAGTAAAAAAAATTCTACATCTACTACAGGGTTTACAATCAACCCTTTCGGCTTATTCAATAATACTCATACGCGCTGTTTTACTCAACATATTTGTGTTCTTGTAGAACCCCCAAAGGTGATCTAGTCACCGATGCCCAGAGCATACTTAAATTATGGAGGGAACACTTCTCCAGCCTGCTTAATGTCAGTGAACGCACAACGCCAGGAGAAGGCGAACCAGATTCCCCAATCGATGACGATGGAGCAGACGTTCCATTGCCCGCCCAGGAAGAAGTTCGAATTGCAATTACCCGCCTGAAGAACAACAAAGCGGTGGGAGCCGATGGATTGCCGGGCGAGCTATTCAAACACGACGGCGAAGAACTGATAAGGAGCATGCATCAGCTTCTTTGTAAAATATGGTCGGACGAAAGCATGCCCAACGATTAGAATTTAAGTGTGCAATCGTCAAAAAAGAAGACCTCATAATCTGCACCAACTACCGTGGGATAAGCCTCCTCAATATCGCATATAAGGTTCTATCCAGCGTATTGTGTGAAAGATTAAAGCCCACCGTCAACAATCACCATGCGCCAAATCTTGGAAAAGACCCGYGAAAAGAGAATCGACACTCACCACCTCTTCGTCGACTGCAAAGCTGCTTTCGACAGCACGAAAATGAGCTGTCTTTATGCCGCGATGTCTTAATTTGGTATCCCTGCAAAACTTATACGGCTGACGTTGAGCAGCACCAAAAGCTCCATCAGAATCGGGAAGGACCTCGCCGAGCCATTGGATACCAAACGAAGTTTCAGAAAAGGCGATTGTTATCGTGCAACTTTTTCAACCTGCTTCTGGAGAAAATAGTTCGAGCTGGAGAACTAAATAGAGAAGATACCATCTTCTATAAGAGTGTACAGCTGYTGGCGTATGCCGATGATATTGATATCATCGGCCTCAACACCCGTGCCGTTAGTTCTGCTTTCTCCAGACTGGACAAGGAAGCAWCACAAATGGATCTGGCAGTGAACGAGGGCAAGACGAAATATCCTGTCATCAAACAAACAGTCATCGCACTAACGTTTAAGCTCTCACGTCACTGTTGGCAGTCATAACTTTGAAGTCGTAGATAATTTCGTCTATCTTAAAACCAGCGTAAACACCAGCAACAATCTCAGCCTAGAAATCCAACGCAGAATAACTTGCCAAAAGGACTGATTAGGCAATTGAGAAGCAAAGTCCTCTCTCGACAAACAAAAACCAAACTCTATAAGTCGCTCATAATACCCGCCCTGCTATATGGTGCAGAGGCTTGGACAATTCGCGTTGGCCACGGCGAATATCGCATTCGATGGAACGATGAGCTGTATGAGATATATGACGAGGCTGGCTAGGTCCAGGGGAAGCAGAGGAAGGGGAAGACCTCCAGTCCTTTGAAAGGACCAAGTGGAGAAGGACCTAGCTTCTCTTGGAATATCTAATAGGCGCCACGTAGCAAAAAGAAAAAACGACTGGCGCGCGGTTGTTAACTCGGCTATAATCGCGTATGCGGTGACTACGCCAATCAAGAAAAAGAAGAAGATTTGTGTTGATCATATGCATGCAACGATTTGATCATTCAGTTTATAAGGCAGTTATAATAGTTCAAAAACGGAATATGCTTTATATGTACAGTTAATTACATTGTAATATTTTCTCCCACTTACCTCGGAAAATATAACTGCACAATTTTGACTATTCGCCCTTTAATATGATAACTTTAATATGCAGCTAATCACGAATGCCATGCTTGATGACCGCTGTCTCGACGAACCGGGCCAATTCCGGCATTGAAATGAACACCAGAGCAGCGGACCCTCCGGAGAGGTGACGAACTCGAAGTACATGCACTGTAAAGTGTCTGTAAAAACGAGAGAGACAGAGCAATGATGACCAAATTCAGACAAAGTAAGAGAAGACAATTGCACAAACATTAAAATGAATTGAGACGCATACGTGCATCTCTTCCGCTTAGTACACATTTAGAATTTTGCAATTTCGCAGCAACGACTTGTATGTGTATGCATGACTGCTGCGTGAAAAAGCAGCGAACGCATGACCTTATAAATATTAATTGCATAAGCGACACAATAACCGAGCCTGGTGATGGTTTCTGTCAAGTCGCGCGACGTTGGAAGGTTAATTTCAGTATTTATGGCTGTACGACTAGTGGCTGTGCACAAGTGTTGACTGGAGCTATTTGCAAATCCCGCAATTATATTTGACCTTTACAGATGTTTATGTGTTGTTGTTGTCATTTTTCTTCTTAGTACTATCGGTCGCGTGCACAATATGAACAGTCATTTAAATAGCCATAACAGGCTGTATGGCGTAAAACAACAACAACACAACGCAACACAGCGCTATAAATTGCAATCCATTATGCGGACGATGTAACGGTATGATATTCGGTCAAAATTGTTGAAGACCAAAAGGAAGCAAAAATTGTTCTAGTTTCGTTCCGAAAATCAGTTTCTCATTTAAAGTCTGAGAGTAGAAAAAGGTTACTGAAACCAGATCTGGGGAAAACGGTGGATGCCTTAATAATCGGAATTTCAATTGTGTTACGGTCATATAAAATGATTTTGCACATATTTTGATATTTTCGTTTAGTACTCATACAGCTTAAACAAAATAACCAAAACCAAAAAAAAAAAAAAATATCGAAATGTACGTATTGAAAGTGAAAATAATACATATACAATTTTTCAGATTATGATTTGATTGGTCTTCGCGAATATGTGTAAATTATTGAGGTCTTAATATAGGAAAAATATGAGTATATCTGAGCCGAGCCCTGAGAAAGCCCTTTCATGATCAAAAAGATTCGAAACTTCCATCATGTTTTAATAAATACGTTACAAATCAGGATGGGTGCCATTTCTTCGTAGCAAATTGAACAAAAATGCAAAAACAAAATAAAGTAAACAATAAAGTGAAAAAAAGCTAACCAACAACATTAACACTACTTAGACAATGGTGCAATTGTAGTCAGTTCCTCAGTTCCACACTTGCCAAAGTCAGCACAAACAATGATAAGCGGAATGGCACTTATAAAAACAACATAAATTGCACACAAAGTAATTTATTACGCAATTTGCATGATCAACAATAACAACTGTAGCAGTGAATGTGAACGCCATATTCATTCTCATCAACGCCCACAAAATTGTGGCAATTTCACGGCGTATACGTAACATTTTGCCGTTATTCTAATGTTAGATGACTTTATGTGGCAACGGCGTTGTTATAGCAATTATTGTTGCTTACGAGTATGTGAACATGCACACCAATAGTGATGCAAAGACAAATATACATATATAAAAAAAAACCTCATATATACATACATACGAACATGCATGTACCAAAATTTTACGCCAAGGTGAGACCTTTTTAGAGATTTCTATGTAAAGTATAATATTTATTTATTTATTTATTATTCGTAAAATAATAATACAATTATTATTATACATTATACACAAGGAGCACTAGCTGCAGAGGCTTTCAGCTCACATTTTTATTATAAACGACTTAAATAATAAAGATGGAACCTTCCATTTAAGAATTATTTACAAGCAATATGTTTTATGAACTAAAAATAAATTTAAAAAGCAAGGATAACTTGAGTATATTTCTTTAACTATGTACGAGATAGGTGTGGTGAGATAGGTGATTTGGTCTTTTCTTTCGTAGTTACATTTTTTGAGTTTAGATGGTTGTCAATTACGAAATTGTTTTTGTTTTCTTTCATGGTTTGGTTTTGTTAGGATAAGCTGTTAGGAACTTGAGTGCAGTGCCTGTGGAGAATGGTAGGGGTGGAGATGATGATTTTTTGTAAAGCCTTAGTACTTCCCGAATTGAGCATTTGCTTTCGGTTTTTATTTTTAGAATATTTTTGGATGGTAGGTATTTAGGACAAGAGCGTGAAGAGGAAGGATAATCGCCTGAGCAATTTGCACAAAATTTGTGGTTGCATGGCGAGGGGAGATGAGAAATTGCACATATCGCAGACAGGATTGTTGTTGCAACGTTTCGCCTAGAAGCTGGCAACTTTTACACCTCATGGGGTTAGGGAAATATGTCCAATCTGCATTGTGCGCCATAAGACTTCGTTTTTTTCTGGTAGTTTGTAGAGGTCAAATGAAAGAAGTATCACTACTAGGTCTTTTTTTGCCTTCTATATTTTTAGTGAATTTATAAGCGAAAGTAACTTCCTGATCTTCTGAATTGTCAGCAATTCCTTCTTCTACAATGTCGTTTAGAAACGAAGCGTAAATTTTACCTTTAGAGCAATTTAAATTGTCGTGTAACTTAACCTTAATATCGCAAATTTCATTTAATTTTTTGTTGTTAGAAATTTTTCAGCGATTTCCAATTTTTAACAAGTAAGATCGTAATCTACATCACGGAATTCCGTGATAGATAAAACTTCCTTACTTATAGATTCTAAGCATTTATGTACAGCGAAACAAGAGCATTTGGAAAGTGTTTTGTTCGAATCTGCTGCAGATATTAGAATAAACCTTTCGCATTTTTTTTGACTTGCGGCAGTTCTGGAAAATATTCAAGTGGTGTGTATGTAAGTTTTGGGGTTGGAACTAGAGGCAGGCTAAGCAAACCTATTTTCCCCGAGGTTAGGCGGCCCTGAGGCCTATATTAATCAAATATTCACAAATATGCACTGTTTTTTACGCGATTAACCGTACGATCAAAGTAAAACGAAAACACGTGCACTTATGTGCAAAGAGGAATATGCGAATAAAATGTAAAGCACAAAAGAAAAGCCGCGATTAAGAAAACACGTCCGCTCAATGAAGAATGATTGCATAATATATTCAAAGTGTTTCAGAAGAAACTTAAAGATCACTCTCAACAGCGACTTTTAAATTTGTTGTTGTCACTGCCGTTAACTTTCCGTCCATTTGCCTCTTCCTTGGTTGAGCTTTATTGTTTTGAACATGCTGATACTTGACATTTAAAGCTGCCAAGTGCCATTTATTCTATTTTGAAATTTAATTTGATGCACAATCATCGCTTACGTAACATAAAAATAAAACAATGAGTTTTTACTTGGCAGCACTATGTGCTTATGTTGAGCTTTATTACAAAACTAAAAACATAATTCTATTGTTGGTTGTTATGAAGCTAAGCCCCGATAAATGCCTAGTCATCAAAATTAGGTTTGCGCGTGTTTCGCTCAACTACCTAATAATTGGGAGAGCGGATGCACGTGTAGCGCATTCCATTAAGCTAACAGTGCAATAGAAGTCAGAATTGTAAGTTGACTCCTAATTATGCAGACATGGCTGTCAGCAAATTTATGTTGTGTTAACTCCTGACTCCGAAATTCCAATCGTCCCCGATTGGTCTTTAAAAATATGGTATGGCGTTAAGACTTTTATGCCTTTCAACTTTCCTTGTCCGCATATGAATCGCCTCCGCGTTTTGAATAGTGATTTTGGCCATTAATTTTTATTGCTTCATTAAAAATTTTTACTAAAAATTATCCATTTAAATATCTCTTTACATTATTACTTACAGTTAAATTTCCTTGAAGGTTATTTAGTAAAATTAATCCTGCTTTTAGTTCTTCAATGATTCTTACGTGCTCAGTATTTGTAATAATACAATCATAAGGTTTGTTTCCTATCAAATGTTTAATAAAATTTTCGTTTTGTAAATCTTCAATTTGGTCTTGTTTTTTCACATTATTTATTTGTTTACAATCACTTTCTATTCCATAGTAATTTTCGTTACATTTCAAAACGTTTTCAAATTTTAATTTCAAAATTGCTCCATTTTTGCTTATTGGTTTTATTAAAGTGCAATTGCAAATTTTATTCCTTGTGTTTGGTACTTTTATCACATAAATTAGTAAATGTTGTTTCATAGCGATTTGAATATTTGCAAAGTTTAATAATTCTTCTAAAGAATCAAATTAATGTTTTCTTCAATAAATATGTCATTTATCTTGTGAGCTTCTTCATTCGATATTTTGAAACTGTTTATTATGTTTGCTTTGGTAAGATGTATTGCTCTGTTAATGGTTTCAATTTCTTCTTTTATTATATCAAATTTAAATTTATACTGAATTATCGTTATTTTGTAGTGTTTTTAATATGCTGTTGGTTACTTGGGTAATATTTTTAATTCTTTCAAAAACGTTTCTATTAATTACTAGCTGTTAATTATTGTTTTCTATGATTTCTTCGAATTTACTATTGATAGCTACAAGGTCATCATGGTCGGGATTTCCCGCAATCCATTTCCATGCTAATCCTCTAAAATTTAATGACCTCTTTGCTCTATATTTTGGTGTTGTATTGTGGATGGTAATATTAGTTATTTAGGGATGGGAAGATGGGATATTTTTTTTGAACTGGGTATTTATGTCATCTGGAATTATGGATTATTCGGTAAGGTTAATGAAGTGAAGGATCCTGTAAGTTCCAGACTGCACTTTCCCGATGCCATTTTCCATGGTAATAATTTCGGATTGAGAGTAAACGAGTACTTCAACTGAAGCATAGCAAAGGATGTGAAGGGTTACGGAAATAAGTGATTTAAAAGAAAACATTATTACATTAGTTTCTTATACGATCTTTGTGGACTATTTTGCCTGATTCTGTTTTTACAGTGGAATGTCTGTTTTCCTTAACTATTTCCTCTTTTTACCTTTTTGAAAGTTTTGTTCCTAATCTTTTATTCTGTTTAACAAAAATTTTGTCTCCTGTTCTATAGTCAACAGTTTCCTTTCTATATTTGTTATGATATTGCAGGTCCTTTTCCTGTTTCTCTTTGAACTTTTCTAGAACTTTCTTCATAGTTTCTTCTCTATTATTGGCATTTGGGGTAGGTCTAACGAAGAATATGTCAATGGTTTTTTTTTCTGTAACAGAGTGGACAGAATGGTTGTATTCATTTACAGACCATTCCATTAATTCGTCGAAATTTTTATCAGGGTTTTCCTGTTTTAAGCATCTCATAATTTCTGATATTGTTGAATGGAACCGTTCTATTTGTCCATTCACCTCACTTTTAGAGGGTGGTGCAGTGAATATTTTCATATTGAATTCATTATCTAACATGAATTTTATTGGTTGAGAATTAAATGTCTTCTCGTTATCGAAAACTATAGCCTTCGGAACTCCAAAGTAAAATATTATTTCCCTTAACGGGTTTTTTATACTGTCTATACTTTTCCCGTCTATTCTCTTTATAACGGCTAATTTGGAAAACTTGTCAATAGAAGTCAGTACTTTATRTTTGTCTGTTGAGAAAATGTATATGTGAATAGTATGGCCTGGATATTCTGGTAAGGGTGTAGCTCCCAATTTTGCATTGTTTGGGTGACGATCTTATTTATTTTCTTTACAAACTTTGCATAATTTTGTTATTTTTTTTATTTTTTTCGACATAGCGGGGAAATAATATTTTTCCAAAATCTGTATCTTGTTTTCTTTTTCATTTCTGTGAGCGCGATTATGTTCCTCGATTACTATTTTATCTTGGACTACTATTTGTGTGAAACGAATTTTRTAATTTGCGAAATGTAGAGGGTAGATTGATTGGATTTTTAGCATAATGGGCTCTGTKGTTTTTATACCATTGATTACCGATGGATTAAGATATTTATTTAAAAGCGATTTTAGTGATTCTTCATTGTAGGTTGTTTCAGTGTCTTTTTAGACTGATTTTTGGAAACTCTTCCCAGTTCTCCTCTCAGTATTTCAGTCAAGGGTTTTGCAATTTGTGCGTACGCTTTTATAAATCTGCGATAATGTCCGGTCATTCCTAAAAAGGAGCGTAAATCGTGGACAGTTTTGGGCCGTGGAAAATTGATTATAGCTTCTAACTCTTTTGTGTAGTACGAATTCCATTTTGGCCAACTATTATACCGAGGAATTCAATTTTCTTTTTGATAAATTCACATTTATCGAACTGTACCTTTAAATGTGCATTTTCGAGAGTGTCAAATATAATTGTAAGATCTCTAAAATGATCTTCTGTACTTTTTCTAAAGATAATTATGTCATCGACATAAACGTAGCACCGAAAGCCGATGTTTTCGTAGCATATCATCCAAAGTGCGTTGGAAAATGGCAGGCGCATTTCTCAAGCCGAATGGAAGTCGAGTAAATTCGAATTTCCCATTGGCAATTAAAAAGGCGGTCTTTTCAATATCAGCTTCGTTAAGAGCAATCTGTTCCTAATATAAGTTGGACTAATATAATTTTTGTTCATTGCCATTTTTCATTTTGAAACGATAGTATGGCAATGAGGAGTTTAGTCTAAAAAATTGATATTGTCACTAGAGGTTGGTTCGATCTCTTCTTGTTCTTCGTTGTATTCGGGTTGGTTAGTCATGCGAGAACTCGTAGTCCTCTTCAGGATATTCTAATATTTCGTTATCGTATTCTATTGGGTCAGTTTCCGTAACTTCTGTATTGTAGATCCGATGCATTTTATTAATAGTCTGTATTATCTGTGATGGTGGTCTCTTGTTAGCTTGATTATTACCTGCCTGCGCTAGTTCATTACTAAATGCCGGCGGTTTGTTACTGAATATTTGCTGCCTATTATTAAATGTTTGATTTTGTTGATACTGAGGCCTATTCTGATAATTCATTTGCTTCGTTTGAATAGAGCGATCAACTTCCTTTGGTGCAGGAGGTTTTGGAGGAAGTGGTGGTTTAAAGTTTGGTTGCACCGTGACGTGGTGTTGGTTTTGTCCGTACTGTTGATGCGAACTTGGTCTAGGGGATTGGTTGTGAACACTTGTAAGTTCTGGGGTTTGAAAAAGTATGACCTTGGTTGATTGTGGTTAATAGGTTTGCATGGTTCGTCCTGTAATTCATGTTGCCTAATTATAGACACATGTGGAGAGCCAGTGGCAAACTGGTTGGTTCCTTTACAATTAACAGACTGGGTAAGGCACCATTCAGACCTCTTATAAATGTGTCAAGTGCCTTTTCTCTATATGTTGTTGTCATGGCATACAAAGCTTCTTCACCTAACTCCAGGCAATCGATTTTGTCTAGGATAAGCGAGAGATATTGATGAACTTGTTGGTAGAATTCTTCAACGGTGCTACCCCGTTGAGCAAGTGTTGTCATTTGATATTCCAACGTGCTAACGTCTCCGTCATCTGAATAATGTAGTATCAGACATTTTTTAATCTTACCCCAATTTAATGGGGTGCGGTAAGACTCAAGGGCTGTGTCAGCTTCGCCAACTATCTTGTGTCTTATTGTATGCAGGATAGCAGAATATTTTGGAGTGTTCTTGTTCTGTCTGTACATTAGTAATATTCTATCTACCGATTTCTGCCATGAACTTAATTCTCCGTTTTTACCCGAAAATTCTCTTGAACATTTTACCACATCCGGAACTCTTTCGGATGCGTCCACGTTAACTCTAAAATCTATAGGATGTTCAACTTCTTCTTCGGTTTGTGGGTGTAGTATTGCCGAAACTCTTTCCGATATTAACGATACGAATTCTCTTTTTTGATTAGGAGTGAAAGTGGAAGGGATGTTAGGAGAAGAAACGTTGGTGCTGGATGAGTGCAAATTTAATCTCGACAATGTCGATGCTATTTGTTCTTCCTGACTCATTTTTGATTCACTACTTTTCTTTTTACGCTTGAAAGATGAAAAATATGAACCTTTCCTTTATAATTTATTAATATTATTTCTTCTAACGTTTATCGCTTGTTTACGAACTTAAATAAGACTTATTATATGAAAATTTTTTTTTTAATAATTTTTCCCTTTTTTTATCTATTTAGTAAAAAATCATTTTATTGAACACTGACTTACATTAATCCTATCCGCTGCATTATGTCCTTAAATTGCTAAGATTGATTGCTGCTTAACACTGCTGTTGAGACTGCTAAATAGTAATTTGTTGTCAGTACTGGGTCAATGAATGTTGATTGGTGGTTAACAACGCTGCTGGGGCTGATAAGTAGTAAATAGATTGATGATGTTGTTGTTTATTCGTTGCTCTTTAGTTTTATATTTTGCTGATTTTTTTTCTTTTGAACTTATTTGCCTTATTTGCTCTTGGCACTTATTTGTTGATTCCTTTAGCATTATTTGGTAGTCTATTAAAATTTTTAGTCCGACACTTGCAGTCTTAGAAATATTTTATTATTATTCTTTAATTTTTATTTTATGGTCTGATTTCATTGTAATTTTATTAGTTGCTCTTATTTATCTAAAAACTCTTTTTTTTTCGATTTTGATGTAGAATGTTAAAATTTTTTCTTGTTATTTTCTACTTTAAACTTGTTGTGTCCTATTAATTCTTATTGATTCTGTTAGTATTCTGGTTGGCGGGTCCGTAGGGACCGTCCTTTTCGTAAACAAGGATTATGTTATTACTAAGGGGCCAACTACCAGAAGTTTTTAATAGGAAACGCGAATTTATTAGTTAATTCAAAAWTGTTCACTGGTTTACGTTCGCGATTTTTAAAATAACTTTCAGGACCCAGCTCGGGCGCCACATAAAAATAAAACTATGAGTTTTTACTTGGCAGCACTATGTGCTTATGTTGAGCTTTATTACAAAACTAAAATCTTAATTCTATTGTTGGTTGTTATGAAGCTAAGCCCGAGCCCTATAAATGCCTAGTTATCAAAATTAGGTTTGCGCGTGTTTCGCTCAACTACCTAATAATTGGGAGAGCGGATGCGCGTGTAGCGCATTCCATTAAGCTAACAGTGCAATAGAAGTCAGAATTGTAAGTTGACTCCTAATTATGCAGACATGGCTGTCAGCAAATTTATGTTGTGTTAACTCGTATGCTATGCTATGTGTGTATACATATTAGGGTGTATATATGTATATATTCATAAATGTGTATTTATGTGCTTTGGTGGGCATGCATAATGCGCAATTGAGCTGTATTCTGTGGCTAAGGAAATCTGCTTCTGTTTGACATTCGATCACACAGAAATTTTCATATAAGAATTCATAAATAGTTTCAGTCATAGCTTCGAAGTCGTTGATAATTTCATAACAATGTCAGTCACAAAATCCCACGCGGAATAACACCTGCCCACAGGTGCTACTTCAGACTAAGTAGACAATTGAGAACTAAAGAAGAACAATAGGAAGAACAATAATATTATGGAATTAACATTCTTCTGTCGAATGTGAATATGAATTAGGCGATGATAAAATTCTTCAGATTTTGCAATAACCTTAGTTCTACTTCGCAAAAACTCGTATCGCTGTTATTTATTACATAAAGTTTACTATTGTAAACTCGAAGATTCGAAAAAAAAAGGAGTATTAGAAAAGAGTATAAGTAAAGTTAGAAGTGAAGTTGGCAAAAAGTTTGGATCCATAAACATATGATGTACTTATATACTAACCAAGGTGGGCAAAATACTGGCACATAAAATATGCATTCTTCTTTCAGCTTTTTTTTTGCTCTTTATTCAATGTTTTATAAAAAGTGTTACAACGATCGGATTTAGTTCAAATACTTAAGTGCCATTTCGTTCGATAATCTGCTTCCATCTAGACGGCAACTTCATAATACCGCCCTCGTAGAAGCCCCCCACCTTATATACGAAGAACTCGGACAGCCACTTTTCACAAGCCTCTTTTGAGTTCAACTTTACACCAAGAAGGGCGTTCGCCATGGGCAGAAACAGGTGGTAATTACTTGGCGCTATGTCCAGACTGTATAGTGGATGCAATAAAACTTACCATCAAAACTCCTTTAGCTTCTGAGGAGTCACCAAAGAAGTGTGTGGTCCGGCGTTGTCCAGGTGAAACACTGCACCCATACTATGGACGCTTCTGGTAGATCGCCTGCCTCAAGAGGCCCAGTTGTTCGCAGTAGATGGTAAAATTAAGCGTCTGGCCATATGGGAGTAGCTCATATTGGATGATTCCCCTTCAATTCCACCAAACACACAACCTTCCTGGCCGTCAATCCCGGCTTGGCCACTGTTTGGGACGATTCACCGGCCTTCGACCACGATCGTTTTAGCTTGATATTGTCGCATGTGATCCATTTTTCGTCACCAGTCACCATTCGTTCTGTTTCATATCGCAGGCGTTGATTTGGTCTAGAAAGTTTTTTGCGTCAAATCTTGAGGCACCAAATATCAAGCTTTTTTCTGCAGATGGTTTATAATTGTTTGGTGACTAATAGAGTGGGTCGATTCCGGACATTTTTCGATTCGGGATTTCTAATAGTGCGGAAAAGTTGCCTTAGTACTTCCTGATTCCAGTGCAACTTTTTGTTTTGAGATCGGATTGCATCTTCAACCCCAACTCCGSCCTTGAAATTTCGGAAATTTGCCTAAAATCGTGAAATTGTCTACCTAGCGCCTGAAATACGCATCTCATGGCAAAATGTATCAAACAAAAGTTATTTGCAAAGTCATTTGCTACCGAAATGGTATATGTGATCATGGCCGTCGGACGAACCGTTCCCGAGATACGAGCGAAAATGAGGCGGGCTACACCGCAAGGTGAAAATCGGCTTGCTTCCACACTTCTTGACGTTGATTTCGCCGAGTGCTATCACTCACATTCATTCCCCTACGCGAAAGGACACGTTCGGATAGGTATCCACCCAAATATTTTTTCATCGAGTTCTTTCACTCTTGTCGTTGATTTCGTCGAGTGCTATCACTTATATTCTCTCAACAGAACACAGAACTCAAAATGTCTGTATCTAAATTTAAATTWAGACAGAAATGTCCTGTRTTTGGCATATATCCGTACAATCTCTCTGAGTCCCACTTACCTACTTACCACGATGTTCTTTTGTGTTATCAGTTTGAAAGATTTCGTATTTTCGACTCCGAGGCGACAACTATAAACCTAGAAGTAAAGAGGTTACAGAAATAGTTGCAAAAAAGGTTGAAAATACTTTCAAAAAGTCATCTATTACGATAGTTTCACACACCAGAGTTGTATAAATGCTCACCACATACCATAAGAAATTTCTGACTCTTAAACAAATGTTTTTAAGGAACCCAATAGGTTTGAGCTCTAAAAGAGACGACTTTGTCTCTTCTGCCGGAAAATTATTTGACATCGCTGCTTGTAAATGCATTTATTTTTCTTCTTGCATTTGTCCAAAGGAAAGGAAAGTTCCTATCAATGAACAACCATTTCTCTTAGCCCAGACAACCAGAAGAATTGGTCGCTTTGGAAGGGTTGATCTACCTGAAGCAAAAAATATTACAAAGAAAAATGAACGTAAAGAAAAGCTTTCAAAACGTCATTCAACATCAACACTTACCAGAAAAGTATCAGCTAAAACTCGTGACCATTCAGACCAGCCAGTCTCTCATACAGACGACAACAATGTAGGTCGCACATGGATTCTTCCAAAAACGATGCTGATGATGAATTTTCTCTTCCATCCTATAAAACCAAACAAAACACACTAGTATTAGAACACACTGTTTTAGCTGCCCAAAGATTTGGAGTAAGCGATAGAGCAGCGGCCTTGATTGTTTCATCTGCTTTTCTGGATGCCAAAAAAGTAGGTTTAATAACAGAGGATCAATCCAGCTTTGTCACTGAAAAATATTGGAGTTTAGCTCCAAAACACCGAAATTATTGACTCTGTATATGGGCTGTATTTTGACGGCCGCAAAGATAATACACTTACACAAGTCAGCGAAGGTGAAAAGTACTACCGCGACACTGTCAAAGAGSAACATATTTCTCTTATGGCGGAACCTGGTTGTCATTACTTTGGCCACGTCACCTCTCCTTCCGGGTCAGCTGAGGATGAGACGCAAGCTATATGGCAACATTTACAAGACAATTCAGTCGATGTGAAACATCTAGAAGTTGTCGGTGCTGATGACGCCAACACGAACACAGGTGGAGTCATTCGGAAACTAGACGAAATAATAGGTAGGCCATTATAGTGGGTTGTTTGTCTTCTACATTTCAACGAACTTCCATTTCGTGCTCTTTTCGAATACATAGATGGTGTCTCAAAGAGTCCAAATACATTCTCTGGTGACATAAGTAAACTGCTCCCTGATTGTGAGAGTTCCCTGTTGTCAGATTTGAAAGATTTCCATCCTGTCAATTACCTTCTGAGGTTATTAATCCGACCCAACTTAGCACAGAGCAAGCTTATCTCTATAAATATCAGAAGCTGTTATTTCTGTTCAATGTTCCTCAGATTTAGCGTCGATGCATCCAGATAACATGTGCAAATCTCGCTGGCTCACCTGTGCAAATAGAATTCTGAGATTATACATTTCTACTGACAAACCAACAAAGGAAATAAAGATTTTGGTCAAGTACATACTTACAGTTTACTCACATTTGTGGTTCTCAATAAGATTCAACAGTTCAATCAAAGATGGCTCGTGCCATCTCTATGCTGCAATTCAAAGGTCGAGATACTTACTTGCTAAACTGCGCAAGGTTGTCGATTCATCCATTCAACAGAATGCTTTCTTTGCTCTCACAGAAAACATTCTCCTTAGTATGATGACTGACGAAGGGATAGTAGTCAGAAAGTTGGCTCTTGACCGTCTTCTGGCAGTCAGAGAAGCAGAGTCTGACACTATAAATGGAAGGGTTAGATGTAATAAAGTGCCAAAGCTGAATTTCCTAGCTAATAATTCTTATGAAATGATTAACTGGAAGACTATTACCTTGACTGTTCCACCAGCCATCTCCACGAAGGTGGGTTCTGGGTGACCAATACAGGATAGCTGAGAGCTGCAACAATTTTCACCTTGCGCTGTGGCGCGGAGCATTTTCGCTCGTATCTCGGGAACGGTTCGTCCTACGGCCATGATCACATTTCGGTAGCAAATGACGTGACAAATAAGTTTTGTTTTATACATTTTGCCATGAGATGCGTATTTAAGGCGCTATGTAGACAATTTCATGATTTTAGGCGAATTTCCGAAATTTCAAGGCCGGAGTTGGGGTTGAAGATGCAATCCGATCTCAAAACAAAAAGGTGCATTGGAATCAGGAAGTACTAAGGCAACTTTTCCGTACAATTCTTCTTCTTCTTCTTCTTAATTGGCGTAGACACCGCTTACGCGATTATAGCCGAGTTAACAACAGCGCGCCAGTCGTTTCCGCACAATTAGAAATCCCAAATCGAAAAAGTCCGAAATCGACCTACCCTAGTGACTCCCATCTTCTAGGTGATGTGACGAGATGCCACATTCCAGTCCAACTCGATGTTTTCGATGATCGGTATGCGTCATCACAGGTTGAAACCTGCTCCGCAGTTCGAAGTTTTACGGATAGAATAGCATCCCCCAAAAACACCATCTCACGGACCGCATCTCTAGCGGATTTAACGAAGGAAAACTTTAAAATAGCGCGAATTTCAGAGTTAGTGAACTCCATGTTTACACGTCTGTAACTCTTGAACGCAATATCCAAACTAATAATGCATTGGCTATGTCAAGATCTTTCGAAGATGAATAGTATTACCAGACAAGAGATTCGTAGTGCTTTATAAATAGCCGCTAAATTCAAAAGACAAAAAGGCGATTTCTATGTCATATAATGTTGAAAATTAACGTTAAACATTTTCGCACCTATTTATTAAGTTTTGAATCATAAAAATTAATGATATAAGAGATATAATAAAAAAATTATAATATTCAATAAAAAATTCTGAAGCGGATTATCAGTTTTTTTAAGTCAGTTTTTGAAATTATAAAAAATCATTCTCACAAAGAAAAGTAAAGGCATCAACGCATATAAATCGCAAAGAGTCAAAGAATAGGAAACAAATCATAAAGGTATACACATTAAGTACATATAGTGGCAGACAAAAGTCTACATACACCCCCTGTTTTATTGCATAGAGAGTACAAAATCTGTTTAGGAAAATGTGTTGAAACCCTTTTATTCTTATCTATTTTCTAATAACAATAAACTTAAAAACTCCACTACTTAATATAAAACAACATATTTATGGAGAAAAATTCAAAAGTTATGTTGACAAAAGTCTACATACAGTAAAAGAAATATCTTAGTTCAGTGTGAAAACTTTACAAAATGGTAGTTATTAAGACGTTTTAGTATTTAGTTGGGCCCCAATTGGCATCTACAACAGCTCGAAGACGTCGTGGCATTGATTCTGCTAAATTTGTCAACTCTGCAGCGTTATACTGCTCCAAGCTTCTAAAATGCGCTCTTTGAATATAGCAGAGCTAGAAATCTGGTGCTTTCTAATTTTACGCCCCAGAATTTCCGAGACATGTTCAATAATATTAAAATCTGGACTTTGAGGTGGAGTGTTTAATTGCCTTCGAGCGTAATAAAGCAACCAGTCCTTAACAATTTGCGCCGTATGCTTCGGAAGTTCTTCGGTTCTAGCGCAGCGTTTTCTCCAAACTCTAGCTCTTCTATCGCTACCAAAAATGTTGAATTTAGATTCATCCGTAAATAAAACTTTTTCACAAAAATTCATCCCCTTGTCTTTGTGCTTTTTGGCGAATTCTAAACGAAGTTTCCGGTTTTTTTAAGAAATAAATGGTTTCTTAGGTGGTGTTCTACTGTGGAACCCTTTTTCGTTTAGAGTTCTTTGTATTGTTCTTGGATGGATATTCTTTTGTCACGTACTTGCTACGTGTTCGGCTAATTTTGGAGCATTTGGAGCATTGTGTACTTCCTTGAGGATCAGGCTGGGATCAGGCTGAAGTCTCTAGGAGATAGTTTTCTTGGGCGGCCACTACCTGGTTTATTTTCGGTGGAACCAATTTTTTCGAAGTTTGTTACGATTGCTTGTACTGTTGCTCTACATAAGTTTAAAAATTTAGAAGTTTCAACGTATGATTTTTTTTTCTTTTCTTTGTTTTATCACCAAATTTCTTATACCAATTGATATTTCTTTTCGCGGAGCCATTATAGCTATTCAAGTGTTCAAACCACAACTGAATTCAATAAATACTTAAAGTAAACATAATGAAATGAAATTAAAAGGCTAACGGTACTTTACCGTTATCATAATAATGCACAAAGTATGAGCATCGTATTGTATGTAGACTTTTGTTAACATAACTTTTTAGTTTTTATACTCTCGCAACAAAGTTTCTAAAGAGAGTATTATAGTTTTGTTCACATAACGGTTGTTTGTAAGTCCTAAAACTAAAAGAGTCAGATATGGGGTTATATATACCAGAGTGGTCAGGGTGACAAGTAGAGTTGAAATCCGGCTGTCTGTCTGTCCGTCCGTCAATCCGTCCGTCCGTGCCAGCTGTAACTTGAATAAAAATTGAGATATCAAGATGAAACTTGGTACACGTATTTCTTGGCTCCATAAAAAGGTTAAGTTCGAAGATGGGCAAAATCGGCTTACTGCCATGCCCAAAAAATGGCGGAAACCGAAAACTTATAAAGTGCAATAACTAAGCCATAAATAAAGATATTAAAATGAAATTTGGCAAAAAGTATCGCATAAGAGAGGGGCATATTTGGGAGTAATTTTTTTTTGGAAAAGTGGGCATGGCCCCGCCACCTACTAACTGTTTTTTACATATCTCAAAAACTACTATAGCTATATCAACCAAACTGTATAGAGTCGTTCGTTTAGGCATTTCCATATACAGTTCGAAAACAGAAAAAATCGGCTAATAACCACGCCCATCTCCCATACAAAGGTTATGTTGCAAATCACTAAAAGTGCGTTAACCGACTAACAAAAAACGTTAGAAACACGGAATGGAAGAAATGTCAGAAGGAAGCTGCATCCAGGCTTTGAATTGGCGACAGGGTATCGGAAATGGGTAGCGGGAGATGGGGGTATAAAAGAGCGCGAATCCAAATGCGAAAATGCATGAGTTGAAAATTAATATTATATAACGGGTGGTCAAAGTAGAGGCACATTTTTTAATAGCAATATGTTACGATGCAAGATGAAAGAGGCAGGTTATTTTTTTCTGGTTGTAAAAATTATTGGCTCAGTCGTTGGTATAGGTAATAAATAATGCAAAGTTATCGGTAGTGAGAGCGATATTAGAGCTAATATTTGTGTACATAAAAGATAAAATCCTCGCTAGCATTGTAGAGTATGCACAATATTTTTTGTTAGTAGTAGTTTTGTAGTAATAGATACCACATTTTGAATGAATGACGTTGTGATCGATATTATAAATATAGTTACATATACCAACTACCTCAGAAAAACGAAAAATGTTGTTTAAAGTAAAAGTCATTTATTCAACATTTGTCATATTTTTCCTGAAATATGCAAGAACACAAAATTTGAATTCGTAATTTTGGCTTTCTTAAAATTGAAATGAAAATTTCAAAAAAAAAAAAAAATTGATATTTAATTTAAAAATGACATTTAATTTTTTTTGTTTTAATTCTCCATTGATGCGATTAGCGTCAAGTGAGGCACAAAGGTTTTCGATTGAAATCTAAAATTTTGTTAAGAATGTCTCTTAAGTAAATCATATATTATATTCGAAACTACCCTTGCGCTAGAAAACTTTTCCACAGTCAATAATATTAGTATATATACTATATACTATATTAGTATATATACTATATACTATATACTAGTATATATACTAATATTATGCTAATTTGTCCTGAATTTTCCTGAATTAGGTTAAACTAGAATTTCATAATTTAAAATTAATAATAATRAACGTGGAGCAAAATAAAGAGAAAATACGGCATATTTTACAGTACTACTACGATAAAGGCAAAAATGCATCTCAAGCCGCCAATAAAATTTGTGCACTTTATGGACCCGATACGTTTTCGTTCTGCTGTAGAGGTGGTCGAAGATGCGCCACGCTCCGGAAGGCCTGTCGTCGAAAATTGCTATAAAATCGCTGAATTGGTCGAACGAGACCGGCATAGTTGCAGCCGTAGCATCGTTCAAGAGCTGGGCATGAGTAATCAAAAAAAAAACTTTATGAACAATTGAAAATTCAATTCGGTACGAGTTTTGCGTTTTGTGTATGTGTGAAAGATATATAAATAGGGCAGCCATTTTGTGTTAACGTGCTATTAATTTGCGGCGTTTTTTCGGTTATATTTATGGAGATAATTTAAGATACCAGTCAAAGGAGAAAATAGATAATTTGAAGCCTTCCTACTCTATTTACTTTAACCTATAACATACAAAAAAAAACTGGAAACAAGAAACGTTAACATCGGTTGCACCGAAGCTAAATACCCTTTACAGGTGCATTTCTGTAAGTAATTATGTGTTCAATTTGTATGGAAGCTATATGCTATAGTAATCCATTCTGAACAATTTTTTTGGAGATTATATTGTTATCTTAAGCAGTAATCCATGCCAAATTTCGTGGCGATACGACGTAAAATGCGAAACTTTTCCATACAAGCCCTTGATTCAGTTTGTATGTCAGCTATATGATATAGTTAACCGATCTGAATAATTTCTCCGCACATTACATTGTTGCCTTAGAAAATAACCTATACCAAATTTGGTAAATATATCCTGTCAAATGTTAAAGTTTTCCATACAATAACTTGATTCCGATCATTCAATTTGTATGGCAGCTATATGCTATAGTTAACCGATCTGAACAATTTCTTCGGAGATAACATTATTGCTCTAGAAAATAATCTATACCAAATTTGGTAAATATATCTTGTCAAATGTGAAAGTTTTCCACACAAGAACTTGATTCCGATCATTCAGTTTGTATGGTAGCTATATGCTATAGTTAACCGATCTAAACAATTTACATTACAAAGATTAGATTGTTGATTTAGAAAATAACCTGTGTCAACTTTTGTAAAAATACATTGTGAAATGTGAAAGTTTTCCATACAAGAACTTGATTCCGATCGTTCAATTTGTATGGCAGCTATATGATATAGTGTTCGGATATCGGCAGTTCCGAGAAATGAGCAGCTTCTTGAAAAGAAAATTACGTTTGCAAAATTTCAAAACGATATCTTAAAAACTGAGGGACTAGTTCGTATATATACAGATAGACGGGCATGGCTAAATCGACACCACTCGACATACTGATCATTTATACATATACTTCGTGACAAACTTAATATACCCTGTTCAGGGTATAAAAAGGTGTTGCCTTCTTTTACCTTAGCAATGCTCCAATTTTCTTATCTCGTCTCGAAAGCTCGAAATTAAAATTAGCCATTTGGCTTCGAACCGGCCCAAAAAGTCGGCAAATTTATGCTGTGACCGTTTTTTTCTTTCTCACGATAGTAATTTATATTACAACTCTGGAGTCATAGAGAACGATTTCTACCATGCTTCCGACCGAAAACAGAGCCTTCACCGTTTTCAAAGCAATTTCTCAGACTGAAGTGAACTCTTTGAATGCTTCTTTTTTCTTGGTATGCACTAGAGGATGATCACAAATTGGAAGTTCCACCATGACAACGCTCCGGCTCACACCACTTTTCTTCTGAACAGCTACCTAATCAAAGCCGGCATCCCAAAGCATCCGCAGCCGCCCTACTGCCCAGATGTGGCCTTTTTTTCTGTTCTTGCCTGAAAAGGCCGATGAAAATGCCTTCCGTGACGCTATCTAGTCTATTTTGAAAGTCTTTAAAGAATTGTAACGATTGGTTCAGTACATTTTTTTTTAAATCGACTCAGTCCTATTACTTTCCGGACAAACCCTGTATGTAAGCTTCAAGCATACCTTCAAACTAATTCCATCAATACGAATTTTGGGTCTTCTGTTGTAGTCATTTGGCAAGGGTTCGATTTCGCTGAAACAAGATTGAGCCTCCTTCCGGTATTGCTGTCAAAGGAAGATATCAGGATATTTCAAGCCGATTTCTAGAACCTTAGGTTCTCTGAAAGACCAACATATAGCTGACAAATTAAAATGACAAAAACAAACAGAAGAATATTTAAAGTTGCGTAGAAAACTCGAGTTTAAGATGGCGAACGTCAAATGACTTCATTGAAGTCTTCAAGACCTTTGAGCTTAATTTTACCTAAAATCTGTAACTTTTTCCAAAAATAGCTAAAAATTTAAATGACTTTGCTGCTAAACTCCGTGTTTTATAATTATTGCTTTAAGTAGAATTGCATTCCCAGAACACCAAAAAATCTGGGGCCAATGCGAGTGCAAAAAAATTTGAAATTATACCCGTTGCTTTTAAATTAGTGTTTTTATGAAATCCAAAATAAGCAGCGTTCAAAGCGAGTTAATGGTAACTTTTTTAAAAGTTCTACGTAAGTAAACTGACCTTCAAGTTTATGTGAAGTAATTAAAATATATATATTACCTAAATTAAAATATATATATTATATATTATTTTATCAATGCTGGAAGCCTTAAAAATATTTCGTTTGAAAACACTGCCACCTGAAATTTCAATTCAAGATTAGTTTTGAAAATTGCGTAGTCACGACAAAAAACGCAAAGTTTTCTTTGGAAAAAGAAACCTAAATTCTTCAAAAAAGATATTTATTTTATAGCCCTTTTTTCGGTGGAATATAAAAATAAATTTGTAAAATTCCCATAACATGTAGAAAAATATGAGCATTCGTCTAAATGTTTATGGTAATAAATGGATAAATGAATAAATACGAAAAATCATAAAAGCGAGGTTTAAAGAAGTTATGAAAAAGTTAATATAGTTTCAAAAATATTCGTGCAGACACGAAAACAACAAAGAAAGCAAAAAATACCCGAAAGAAGCATCACCCTAAATAAATGTAAACAGCAACGCTATGAAGATATGTGCCTACCGGCCACGCGTTTGGTTTATTTTAATTGGCGCAAGCTTAACAATTTACTCTTTCATCTTGAAAAAGTAGTTTGAGAAAAATGCGTCTAAAGTTTATTCACTAAAAAGCAGCGAACAAAGCCTTATATTGTCAAAAGTGTGCTCAATATTTTACATAAGATCTGAAAAAAAAATTACTAAAAAATCTTTGAAACATTAACCTAAACCAGGGAGGGGCCCTGAATTGAAGTTCTAGCTGCATTTTATCAATAATAATTGGACTAATTCCAATGCTATATATGATGAAAGAAATTTCATCGAGAATGACAGAAAGTATTTTTGAAATCAAATTATTAATTTTGGATAACTCAGTTATTACTGAATTGTTTGTAATCTGCAACTCAATTAAGACTCATACACAAGGGGCGTTTCAAAGTAAACAGTACTTTTTTCGCAATGGCGACGCCATCTATATGTCGAGTGGTGCGTTAGAATCTGCCATTCTTTTCAATTGTTCATTGAAAGTTTTATGACATTTCATCGATTGGAAGTGAAGTTATTGTGTTTTAAGTGTCCGTATGTTTGTGTCATCGGTGCGAAGATGAGGTTCGAACAAAGAGCCAAATTCTGTTTTAAAATTAGTAAAACTTTTACCGAAATGTTTCAATTGACGAAACAAATTTATGACGATGATTGGCTATACCGTAAGAGTGTGCGAGTTTTTTCAATGTTTTCAAAGTGGTCGTCAGGAATAAATGACGATCAACATGTGGATCAAAATCCGTGATCACCGGAAATGCCATCGAAAATGTGAGCGAGTTCATCAAAAATCATGGAAATGGAATTGAACATCTCCAAAATATCGATTTATCACCATTTGACCGAACATTTTGGCTTACGAAAGGTGTGCGCAAGGTTTGTTCCGCACAAATTGACTGACGACCAAAAATTGCTCAGAATCCAGAATACTTGTGACCGAATATTTGAGCAAAAATCACATTTTACCCATTAACCATTCCGCGTATTCACCTGATATGGCACCGTGCGACTGCTTCCTTTTCGGAAAAATGTATTTGTCTACGAAAGAAAAGCGTTATGCAGACGTAGAGGCCATTCAAAAGGCTTGCACCGGCATACTGGCGGCCATACCAGTCAACGACCCAAACACTCGTTCGACATATTTTTGGACCTTGCAAAAAGCTGTACTGAAGAAGAAGGAGACTATTTTGAATAAGATAAATTGTCAACTACAGCTACTGGAGTCGACATATTCGGTATCTATGGCCTTGAAGAGTTTTGTTTGGATTTTGGTCAAAAAGTACCATATTTTAAGGGAATTATTACTAAACTATTTTATTCCGTTACATTAATTACTTCTTAATTTATGTACTAGAAAGTAAAAGAATCAAACGGAATTGTGTTATATGAGGAGTTGGTGTGTTGTAGTCCGAGTTTGCCAATTTTCAAACTGTAGCAAAGGAATATAGAAAAATTATACCTACTAAATTTAGTCAAAATCCGTTTGGTCGGATCCCGAGATACGGGATTTCACCAAAAATTGGGCGGTGCTACGCCTATTGTCCAATTTTCATATTAATTCTCTTGAAACTTTCTTATATTTCGGAGGTAAAATTTAATGTCTCTTGCGTAAATAGTTATTGATTTATTGAGCTTAAATAGTTTTCAACAGTACCGTTATTTGACGACTGAACGAGGTTAGGTTGAGGTTGAGTATTAGGCCTTCTAAATTTCAGCGTAAAAGTCTTCAAAATTATGAATTTGTTCCTCGCTATTTTCTGTTAGATTCTGTCGCGGTCTTTTCGCAATTCAATCCAATTTCCTAATTTTTTATGGTCGACGCATAGCTAAACTACCTTTGCAGTGTGTTCCGCACAAATGGCATGATTGTAAATACAATTAGCTGCATTATATGAATTTCTTAGTATATTTATGAAAATATGTACCCGATCATGGACACTTCCACCACCTTGCTTAAAGGATTGTTTGGTATATTAGTTTTAAGAGCTTGACCTTGTGGGCGAAGTACATTTGAATTCCTATCTGAACCCGCTTCGAATACGATATCGTAAAATTCAACATTTTTAAAATTATTATATTGATTGTGTCTCACAACTATGGACACGAATTACCTCAGCAACACTGCATCCATGAATTTAACTAATTTTTGGTGATGAAACTGTATCAATTGCCAGTGTTTATCGAATCGACATTTTACTGTAACAAATAGGCATAACATACATATTATAAATATATTGGATATAGTCGGGGCCTATTATGGATAAATAGGAACTAAACATTCTATTTTTTTGTTAGAATCTCTTTCAAAAAATTAGTAAAACCAACCGCCGAAAACGGCTCACTCTTCTCCACGTCAATGCGAACTCTCATTTAACTACTCGTAAAACCACTATATTTTTGAGCACTCAAAACATCGATTATATATGTCATCCTTCATGTCTGAAATGGCACCTACTGACTTCTTTTCATTCGCAGATACCTCAGTCAGAGTGGGAAAATTGTTTCGAAAATTGGTTCGAACACATGCAAAAGTGTGTCCTCGTGAAAATAAAGGCTGACGTCACCGCCGCGAAGGACGGGACAAGGACAGAGGCGAGTAGGTCCTTATGTCATTTACTACAGCGGCTATATAATGGAGCGCAAATTTGGTGTGGGATTCGTGGTGGGAGAGAGATCTGCGCCAATGCCCCGATGGAAGAGAAGCAGAGCTATGAGAGCTGCCCTCACCACGTTATCAAAAGCGTGCGTGGCGCTCGGTCGGTTAATTTAGCCTCCACGAGGAAACATCCCCAAATGGGTTGAGGCTGATAGACTTCGCCGTGGCCCGAAATATAGTTTCCAGTATGAGAAAATTCATTAAGCTACCTGCCTTCGGATCGAAAAACCACCAACCAGATCGATAATGTTGTAAAGGGCGGAAGACGCGTCTCCAGTGTTTTAGACGTGCGTGCCCTCCGAGGTCCTAAAATAAACTCGGACCCCAACTCGGTACAAGGGAACTGTGGGAGGGTATTTCAAACTCCTTACGTACAGCCGCAACCGAAACCATTGGTTTTCGGAAAGTGCAAAAGAACAGCTGATACGACGAGGAGTGCCGTGTCGCAGCGGGGAGAATATAGGCTGCCTACCTCGCAACTTTACGATCGACCACAACACGTGMGGGATGGGATAGATACCGAGAGTTGAAGAAGGAAGCGAACACATTTGCAGACAGAAAAAGAGAGAGCCCGAAATGACGAGCTAAACAATCTGGCCGACAGGGGTAAAATAAAAAAATAAAAAATGCGGCGCCCGAAGCTTTCAACACCAGAGCATACGCTTATAAAACCCCCAAAGGTCATCTAGTGACCGATGCATAGAGCATACAAAAATTATGGAAGGAACACTTCTCCAGGCTGCTGAATGGCAATGAACGAACAACGCCAGGAGAAGGCGAACCCGATTCCCTAATCTATGACGATGGAGCAGATGTTCCATTGCCCGACCATGAGGAATTTCGAATAGCAATTAACCGCCTGAAGAACAACAAAGCGGCGGGGGAAGAGTTATTCCAGCACTGGCGAAGAACTGATAAGGAGCATGCATCAGCTTCTTTGTAAAATATGGTCGGACGAAAGCATGTCCAACGATTGGATTTTAAGTGTGCTCTGCGCAATCCAAAAACAGGGGGACCAAAGAATCTGATACTATTACGGTGGGATCTCTCCGAGCCGTTCAATACCAAACGAGGTATCAGACCTATCATGTGACTTCTTCATAATTCGAGCTGCAGAACTTAATCGAGCAAGTTCAATATTTTATAAGAGTATACAGCTGCTGGCGTATGCCGAGGGCAGTGAACGAGCAAGACGAAATATATCCTATCATCAAACAAACAGTCATCGCACTCGCGACTTGACTATCACGTCACTGTTGACAGTCATAACTTTGAATTCCTAGATAATTTTGTGTATATTGGAACCAGTACCGTAAGCTTCGAAATCCAAAGCAGAATATCTCTTGCCAACAGGTGCTACTTCGAACTAAGTAGACAATTGAGAGGTAAAGTCCTCTCTCGACGAACAAAACCCAAACTCTCTATAAGGCATTCATTATTCCCGTCCTGCTATAAGGTGCAGAGGCTTGGACGATGACAACAACTGATGAGTCGACGTTGCGAGTTTTGGAGAGAAAGGTTGTGCGAAAGAGTTAGAGAGAGAGAGGCGAATTTCGACTTCGATGAAACGATTAGCTGTATGAGATATACGACGACATTGACATAGTTCAACGAACTAAAAGGCTGCAACTACGTTGGCCGAATTTACGAAAACACTCCATCTCTGAAAGTATTCGACACAGTACCCGCCGTCGGAAGCAGAGGAAGAGGAAGACCTCTCCGTTGGAAGGACCGAGTGGAGAAGGTCCTGGCTTCGCTTGAAATATCCAATTTGCGCCCCTTACTGAAAAGAAGAAGCGACTGGTGCGCTGTTATTAACTTCAGCTGTGTTGAATCCATCTGAATGTCTGTATATACACGAACTAATCCCTCAGTTTTAGGAAGTCGATCTGAAATTTTACACACATTCTTTTCTCCCCAAGAAGCAGTTCGTTTGTCGGAACCACGGATATCAGACTACTATAACACATAGCTGCCATACGACCTGAACGAGCGGAATCTAGTTTTTTATGGAAAAAAATGTTACAATATCAGAGAAAGTTTTTAAATCGAACTATTATAGAATACAGCTGCAATACAGTCTGAACAATAAACATTGAGTTCTTTAAATAAATGTCTTTATTTCCGGCGAATGTCATTGTCAGTGCAACCGAAGTTAATGCATTGTGTTCTTTGTGAATCCGTTTTTAAGAAAAATATTTCTCTTCAACATTGCCAAATTTCCACTCAAAGTCAAATAACTTTTGCCAGTGAAAAAATGCAAACAAAGAAATGTCAGTGTAAATATGCAAAACTTTTATTTTAAGTACACATAAGTGAATATGTATGTTGGTAAATGAAATAAGTTTTTTAATATTTTGCAAAAGACTAGTGAATATTTTATTTTTTCAGTTACCAATGGTAGCTTCACTATCTTAATCGAGTTATTATGAAACTATTATGTTCATATGTATCTATGTGTGTAAATTGTGTTTCAAAACTCGTTTTGTTTTGTGCTCAGCACTTGTGCGCATTACATATCAGCAATGCAAATTATACGAATTTCGAGCGAAATTTATACAGCGTTTTTTTGCGCTCTTGATAACGATAACAACAAATATGGCTTTGGGTAGACGATGAAAGTTTTTCCTCACAGCGCCAGCCGCTCGCTCTTGTTTTGCCCCACTATTCATAGCTTACTTCCCAACTCTCTCTCTCGCTATTTGGCTAACAAAACAGACAAAGTTTTCTTCCGCCATTAATTATCAGTGAGTTATATTACTATATCCTGATATGACCGAAAGTACAATAAAACTTTTTATGTTGCCGTTTCGCATCTCATTTCAACTCTATCGATACTCAGCTTATGCGAAACTTTGGCGCATTTCTCGTTGTTCTACGCAAACACACATCCAGTACCACATATACACACGTTCATTGATGCAATAAATTGCAATGAGAATTGAACCGTTCAAACTGTGAGAATTTAAAATTTCTCCTTTACAGAAACATGCAACTGCGGCATACTTTTTGGCGTTGTACGCTGTTAGCCTGCAACAATTGCAATTATGGTGCACGCAACCACATATACCAATGTATTTTTTGTTGCTTCTTGACACCGATTTCGCGTGAATTATTATCGAATTTTATCAGCGAAATCAACGGCATAAGAATGCCATCGTCATTTGTGTGTGTATGCATGCGGGCAATTGTGAAAGTTTGCTTTCCGTCTTTGCGTGTGCCTCGCAGTTATACGCGAATGCAACGATTGATTACGGGTTCCGTTACAGGACGCCGAATTTAAATTTGGCCAAAGATTGTTAAAGCAACAACTTCTACCTGATCCTTACAGATGAAGTTGTATGGAAGGAAGGGAAGCAATTCATAGTCATTCACAAAACTTTTCTTCTCTAGTGTAATTTAATACCAGCTTGGTCGGTTTTCCACAACTTTCATCATTCTTAGGCAGTTTTAACAGAGCACGAATTGTTTTGTCTAAAAAAAGCCTACGAAATCGACAAAATCACTGGGAATAAAAAAAATCATGCATTCTTCTGCTTACTTTCTATATATATTTTTGCTTAAGATGATAGAATATTGAATATTTCATTAAGAACGGCTCAAAGCACCCCTTACATTATAAACTCATTTTAAAAAACAAATAAATACTAAGAACTTTGAATATCATTTTACTTACAAGTTAAAAATTGTTATATGAAATCTTTACATAAAACTGATATTATTAAGTAGGTTTCAGCTAAAATATTAAAGAACGATTAAATGAAACATTTTGATTCTCAAACAAAAACAAAAAAAATTATAATAAAATCATAATAACACAAAAAAGATTAATTCTAATCCACATTAGTTTATTTGACCCTCAAATGATTTCGAATGAAAAGATTTCTTCTTTTTTACTGGCGTAGACACCACTTACGCGTTCATAGCTGAGTTGACAACAGCGCCAGTTGTTTTTTTTTTTCGCTACGTAGCGTTAATTGAATATTCCAAGAGAATCCAGGTTTTCTCCCCTTGGTCCTTCAAACAGGGTGGAGGTCTTGCTCTTCCTCTGCTTCCCCCGGCGGGTACTGCGTCGAATACTTTCAGAGCTGGAGTGTTTTCGTCCATCTGGACAACATGACCTAGCCAGCGTAGCCGCTTTTAATTCACTGAACTATGTCAATGTCGTCGTATATCTCGTACAGCTCATCGTTCCATCGAATGCAATATTCGCCGTGGCCAACGCGCAAAGAACCATAAATCTTTCGCAGAATTTTTCTCTCAAAAATTCGCAACGTCGACTCATCCGTTGTTGACATCGTCCAAGCCTCTGCACCATATAGCAGGACGGGAATTATGAGTGACTTATAGAGTTTGGGTTTTGTTCGTCAAGAGAGGACTTTGCTTCTCAAATGCCTACTCACTCCGAAGTAGCACCTGTTGGCAAGAGTTATCCTGATTTGTATTTCTAGGCTGACATTGTTCCAATATAGACGAAATTATCTACGACTTTCGACTTGATATCAATATCATCGGCATACGCCAGCAGCTGTACACTCTTATAAAAGGTTGTACCTGTTCGATTAAATGCTGTAGCTCGAATTTTTTTCTCCTGCAGCTCGTTATAGAAGTCGAACGATGGGGAGTAACCTCGTCTGAAACCTCATTTGGTATCGAACGGCTCGCAGAGGTCCTTCCCGATTCTGACGGAGCTTTTGGTGGTGCTCAACGTCAGTTTACACAGCCGCATTAGTTTTGCGGGGATACCTAATTCAAACATCGCGGCATAAAGGCAGCTCCTTTTCGTGCTGTCGTGCTTTGAAATGGTGTGCGTCGATTCTCTTTCACGGGTCTTTTCCAAAATTTAGTGCTTGGTGAATATCTGGTCGGTTGTTGATTTGCCAGGTCAAAAGCCGCACTGATAAGGTCCAACAGTTTTTTGATGGTGGGCTTTAATCTTTCACACAATACGCAGCGATAGAACCTTATATGCGATGTTGAGGAGGCTTATTCCACGGTAGTTGGCGGAGATTATCTGGTATCCTTTTTTGTGGATTAGGCAGAGCACACTTAAAATACAATCGTTGGGATTGCTTTCGTCCGACCACATTTTACAAAGAAGCTGACGCATGCGCCTTGTCAGTTTTTCGTCGCCGTGTTTGAATAGCTCGGCCGGCAATCCATCGGCCCCCGCCGCTTTGTTGTTCTTCAGGCGGGTAATTGCAATTCGAACTTCTTCCTGGTCGGGATATGGAACGTCTGCTCCATCGTCACCGATTGAGGAATCGGGTTCGCCTTCTCCTGGCGTTGTACGTTCACTGCCATTCAGCAGGCTGGAGAAGTGTTCCCTCCATGATTTAAGTATGATATTTGAATCGGTAACTAGATCACTTTTGGGGGTCTTGAAACCTTCTGTAAGCCGCCCCATTTTTTCGTAGAATTTGCTGGCATTACCCCTGTCGACCAGCTCACCAAGCTCTTCGTACTCACGCATTTCGGCCTCTTTCTTTTTCTGTCTGCAAATGCGTCTCGCTTCTCTCTTCAACTCTCGGTATCTATTCCATCCCACTCGAGTTACAATTCTTATCATATGTATTTATGATACATATATATATTTAAATAAAAAGAATTTTTTATTTTTCATTTAATACAACTTTATTCGTTGCCGTTTGTCTTCAGACTGAATTCTTAAAAACTAAAATTCAATCAGCAGTGCTCAATGTTCGAAGAATTGTTGAAGTCAATATTACGTAAATAATTTGTCAATTAAAGTTAACGACCCTTATACAAATAAAGTACTTAAGTATCGTTCGCTTAAATATTGCTGAACTATGCATAATCGATATCAAAGAAATAATTAATAACAAACAAAAATACTGATTATGCTTGATCGGCAATATCATATTTCGGTTGTTTATAATTTAATATGATTATTCGATCATTGACCACTTTCAGCTTTCAAGATTAAGCCTGAGCTGTGGTTTTGGTATTGTTGGAGGTGGAGTTGTTGTTGTTGCTGTTGAGATAACTCGCGTGTTGTGGTCGATCGTAATGCTGCAAGATGGGCTTTCTGTTTTCTCTCTGCTGCTATACGGCACTCCGCGTGGTATCAACAGTTCCCCTATACCGAGTTGTTGCCGAGTGCTTTCAGAGAGCAGAAGTGCAAGCCGAGTAGAAAATCATTTGGCTGTCTGTTGTGATTGCAGCTTCTCGACGTCGAACCTTCCTTGTGTTTGTTGTCGTGCGCTTTTTGCTGTACAGAGGCGGATGCGAATCTTGGCTGCAATAAGATAGTGGTCCGATTCAAGGTTAGGACCTCGGAGCGTACGCACGTCTAGAATATTGGAGACGTATCTTTCGTCTATCACAATATGATCGATCTGGTTGGTGGCTTTTCGATCCAAAGACCGCCAGTAAGCTTAATGTATTTTCTTGTGCTGGAATCTAGTACCACAGATGACCGTATTCCGGGACCCGGCGAAGTCGATCAACCTCAACCCATTTGGGGATGTTTCGTCGCGGAGGTTGAATTTACCGACCGTAGTGCCAAAGATACCTTCTCTGCCCACCCTGGCGTTAAAGTCGCCAAGCACAATTTTGACATCGTGGCGGAGGCAGCTCTCATAGACTTGGAGCGCGTCTATGAGAGCTGCCTCCGCCACGATGTCAAAATTGCGCTCATAGAAGGCATTTTTGGTCACATCGTTCTTCTCTTCCGTCGGTGCGTGGGCGAAAATCAGCGATATGTTGAAGAACTTCGCTTTTATGCGGATTGTGCCTAGACTCGCCAACGGAATCTCTCTCCCGGCACTGTCGTAAATGACATAAGGACCTACTCGTCTCAGTCCTTGTCCCGTCCATCGAATTTCTAGGACGGCGGTGATGTCAGCCTTCACTCTAACCAGGACATCTACCAGCTGGGCAGCGACACCTTTCCAATTAAGAGACCGGACATTGCAGGTGCATGCCCTCAATTCGTAGATACCATGGTCGTCATAAAAAGGGGGGTCTCTCATCCGAGGGTGATTGCTAATTTTCATTGGAGGTCTTTTTTTACGCGGCGGGTCCCAAACCCAGAGCACAAACCTATGCAGGGGATATTTCGCCTTCTCACTTTAGCTCGCCTTCAAACGGATGTTCTTAGGCTACCCAGAGGCTACTTGGTCAAAGACCGGAATTCGTCAGCTGCTTGAGCAAAATGTAAAGAATCTTTTTGGCCACTCCCAAGTGAATGAGGATCAGAGAAATTTCCTCACTTTCGTGAACTTCTACACATGACTCCATCCTAAAAAGGATGTACTACAATAAAAATAAAGTAGTACGACTGATAATAAAACTCTCTCTCGGCATAAATTAAAAAACAACAACGATTAAATACGAAGCGGTGCAATAAAGAAATCAGTGTGTGTATTATGCTCAAAGTAATGCATTGTATTGTTATTACATTTGATGCAGTGGGAAGGTAAAAACTTTAAACTGCTGTCTAAAGAGTCAACAAAATAAATCAACTTCAATGAAGAATTAGAAAATATGAATAAGTGTTTGAGTATATTAAATAATAACAGTGTAGCAAAAACAAACATGGGTGAAAAAAAGCGAAAAAGATAACTTTTTATTCAAAATAGAATATAGTTAATAAGTTCAGCCTCTTGATGGCGATCGTAACTTTTTAGCTCTATACATCGATAGCATTCACTCCATAATGCCTGAGGTAAAATCAACACAATCGGCAGACCGAACATTTTATTTTAATTGCATTTTACAGAGATTGTTCGGAAAACAATAGGCTGCGTCGATTAAAAGAATTATTGAACCAATCGTTACAATTCTTTAAAAACTTTTAAAATAGGCTCCTTTTGCGTCTGCTAGCGCGATTTCCAAGCTTTGAAGGCATCACGGAGAAATGTTCAAGTGCGCGGTTACAATGTCATGAACCACAGATTTTGATAAATTTAACATTTGGGCAATTAAGCGAATACCTAGTCGACGGTATGACTTCAAAACTTAGCGAGTCAGATTTGTCGGTGTTTGTCGAAGTCGCAGGTCTCTCCGCGACTCCTTTTGTGGTCCTCTAAAAAGGCCTGAGGCCACCGAAATACACCACTTCGTACTAAAGTAACATCTGTATAAGTCCGCTTGATCAGATCCAACATCTCTGTCGCAGATTTACTGAGTTTCACACAGAAACACGTCGTGCGAAAATGTGTATCCTGACTCTCCAGGTGCTCTGAGACTACTGCACAGCGGCTCGTTTGTTAGGTAGGAACGCCCTCTACCGAATCCAGTCGATGCGCGCACGTTCCGAAGTAAAGTCATGGCGGAAGAAAATCAATCCTATTATTTTCCGGGTAAACCTTGTAGAACAAATAATATATAATAGAATAATATATATATAGAAATTCCAAACAATATATTTTTCAATAAAAACACACCAAAAATTATCCACAAAACAAAGTGTATGGTTTTTGTTTAATGGAACATAAGAATATAGATTTAACAGAAAAAGCTTTGTATACAATATCTATATATATTATATAAAAGAAAGTTGTGTTAGTTACACCATTTACAACTCAAGAACGGCTGAACCGATTAAGCTGAAAATTGGTGGAGAGGTAGCTTAGAACCAGAGTAAGGACATAGAATACCTTCTATCTTTTTATACCAAATGTTAATACAACTCATGAATATAAAAATTATAATTCAAATAATAAACATTTGTTCAAAATTCATGTTTATAGGAATCATTTTAATATATGCGTACAAGTTTAAACAGATTCTTCCACAAAAATAATGCAATTGCTAAGTAATTGGAGTAATTGAAATGAACTGCAAACAAATACGCAGTTTTACGATTAAAGAGTACACAAACACTTCTCAGAATCAGTTATTTGTTGTCTTTGTTGCATTTTAAACGTGCGATGTTGCCACTTTGCTCAGAGCTTTCTCTAGAACATTATTGTCCGCGGTGCTCATTTCGCCTATTTCCTGCTTAGCAAATATCTTTTCATCGGTAAATTTCCGCGAGCCCAAATTCAACAGTATTTTGCCCCAAAAAGCTGTGCTTTATTAACACAAGAAATGCTTTATGGTCTAATTTTCTGTAAACTAACACAAATTGCTTCACAAAAATTCTATATATCATTAACATAAAGTTATAATCAAACAATATGTATCAGCCACAATGAAGCGTGGACGAGCCCACTATCTATATAATAATACCCAACGATTACTCTCCTCCCGTCCAACCGACGCGAGGGGCGCAATCCGCGAACGAGCGGAATTAGCCGAGTCGTAATAGGTAAGGGAGTTTTAAGCAGCGTTTGAAAAACTACGCTACTCCCGTAGCGTTTCATTTTACTCTTGCTACCGCTCTCACTTTGTTGGGAGCCACAGCATAGCCTTAGCAAAACAATGTAAAAGTATATGCTCTACTCTGCTCCGAGTTTTGTTAGGTAAAAAACTATAGCTGTAGCGGGAGCAAAAACAAGAAATTCTGTGCTATGCTCTGGCGTAGCGGCAGTAAAAAATTGGGAGCGGTAGCACAGCAGAGCTAATGAAAATTTTCATGTGCTACAGCTCCGGCATGTGTTTGTTGTTTTTTTCTTTTTTGCTATTTTCTGTCATCTACGAGTATGTAGATTAAGTAAGTTTATAACTCAAGAACGGGTGAACCGATTTGACTTAAAATTGGAGGGGGGGGGGGGTAGCTTAGAAGCAGGATAAGGAGATAGGATACTTTTTATCTCTTTATGTTAAAATTCAATACAACTCTCGTAAATACAAAAATTATATTTCAAATCATAAGCATTTGTTCAAAATTTATGTATGAATCATTTAAAAATTTGCATATCCAAACATGCTTAGTATATGAGTTATACTGATTTTGCTGTTTAACCAGGCACTGCGGATACTTTGCTAGATTATGACTCAAGGACGCAAATGCATTCATAACAAAACAAACGCGATATCTAACATAAAAATATAGCGGAATAATTGAAGTGTTGATAAAAAGGTTTATTATAATTTGAGATATACAGAAATCTTTTCGAAGCATTGCACAGAGCTGTGCCATATACGTTGGAGTATATGCGTACAATTTCAAACTGATTCTTCCTAAAAAATGATAAAATTGCTAAATATTGGGAATGGTAGAATAGAACTGCAAATACGCAGTGCAATGGAKTAAAACTGGCTCGGTAATCAGTAGATGAATATTGTACCACGTGTATTCCGAAAGACTGATGTTGAAACCTTGTAAGTCGACTATTTGTSTTTTCCTTGTTGATTTCACTGGTGCAAAGCCCAAATTCAACAGTATTTTCCCCCAAAAACCAATGCTTTATTAACACACGAAATGTTTTTTGATTCAATTCTTTTGTAAACTAACACAAGTTTCTTCACCAAAAATGCTATATTTCCTTATTTAATAGTCATAATCTAATTAATAGAAATCATATATGTAGATGGTATTACTAGTACTATTTATGTATCAGCCACAGTAAAACGTGACGGGTCCTCTAATAATATTTAAATTGAAAGAAATAAATGTAATAATACTATTTTATTTAGAAACAAAAAATCTAAATCAAAAACTTATTTTATTCAGTCAGTGTTTAAATTAAATAAAAATTACAAACATATGTTATTCAGTCATAGTATTCAAATTATTACAGTGGACTCGCGATAATATGAACACCCTAAATTATGAACCCCCCAAAATATGAACACTTGTTGGCTACCATTGACTACTCTAAAATATGAACTTAGAACAAAAGCTCTAAAATATGAACAATATTGCTGTCAATAACGAATTTAAAGCGCTTTGTAATTTGGGGAAATCCCTAGTTATTCGCATTCAATATGCATGTACATACATATGTATTTACCCATCGCTCGAAAATGCTTACATGTGCTCATTACAGGGTTTGATTTTGTCTACGTCAGTCGTCTGTAAGAATTTTTAAGTGTTTTTGGTTGGTGATTGCACGCAAGTATAAGTTCCTCTTTATTTTCTTAAGAAATAATCAAATGTAAATAATTTTGAAACATACACAAAATAGCATACGTTTCTGACTTTAAGAGACAAATCCGATATTTTGGAATGCTTACGAAAAGGTGAAAGGTTTACAAATTGTGCAATTAAATATGGAGTGGCAAAGTCTACAGTATGTGGAATAAAGAAAAATAAAAATGCTATCCTTAAATGTGTTAACAATACATTTATGGGTCCTGGAAAAAGGAAAACTATGCGTCCATCAGAGTATCCAAATTTAAAAAAGGCGAAGGTGCTTCATTGTACAATTAAAGAAAATTGCCTTGATTTCAATGCCAGTGATGGATGGCTCCAAAATTTCAAAAAGAGATATGGCGTTCGATTGCTCCAAGTTTCTGGGGAAAAACTATCTTCACAACCCTAGTTGGTCGATCCATTCTAAAAAGCTCTAAAGACGAAAATGGAAGAGCTTGGTTTAAGCCGGAAAACTTTTACCACAAAAGACGTATGTATCATCATTAGAAAAAACAGCCCCAGGAGCAAAGATGGAAAAGCAAAGAATAACATTCTTGTGCTGTTCAAATGCGGAAGGATCTCATCAACTCAAGCTCCTTGTGATAGGCAAGGCCAGAAACCCCCGTTGTTTTAAAGGGTTTGGCTGCCCTGTTCATTATAGACATTCAAAGTCCGCTTGGATGACTGCCGCTATCTTCAAAGATTGGTTCCATCGTTCATTCATATCTGAGGTAAGTTTTAACTCGTATTTTAGTAGCTTACAACTTATGTAAGAGTGTTACAACTTATGTAGGTAACGAAATTTTTGACAAAAAAGGTCTACCAGTTAAGGCTGTCCTTTTAATTGATAACGCTCCATCGCATCCACCTGAGAATGAACTTAAAAGTGCAGACGGCTCTATTTTAGCAATGTTTATGCCACCCAACGTCACCCCCCTTATACAACCCATGGACCAAAATGCAATCAGGATTACAAAACTTTATTACAGAAACAATCTTTTGGCTTCCGTTGCTGCAACAGGATGTGACTTGCTAGAGTCTATGAAGCAAATGTCACTTAAGGACGCTATTATTACCCTTGAATCTGCATGGAATAAAGTGGATGAGGCTGTGATATCAAAATGCTGGAACAATGTTATGAGTATGCTTGAAAATCAAGAAGATCCTGAAGATGAAATTCCTTTCAATATCCTTTGAAGGAACTTGAACGTGAATGTGGGGGACTTGGAGGAGAGCGCAGCCAATCTTTTACAAAACTTGAGACCTGAGGTTTGTTTTATCAGAAACGTATACTCAAAAAAGTTGTATTTACTATTTATATTCACTGCAGATTGGAATCACTGCTTGCAACGTTAGAGAATGGAACGAGGATGCTATTGTATTCAATGAAAATGAAATACAAGAAATATCCGACGAAGACGACTATACTGTAGAGTCGCAAAAGATGATTACAGCAAGAGAAGCTATTAACATATTTAATAATGCTTTGGAATGGGCTGAAAGTGAAATGGTTGAACACAAGGAATTAAATGTATTAAAGAACCTAAGGGAAAAAGCAGTTTTTAAGGTGGTTGATCAAAAGAAACAGCAACAGAGGATTACCGATTTTTTTCCAAAATGAGCTTCAACTTTTTATAAAATTAAAATATGTATAATATGAAATTATATCTAAACTGTTTTGTTTACATGCAACATTGTTTTACTTGTGTAACGAAAAAAATTTATAGAACAAGTTTATTTTGAAGTTTAAAATAAAAAAAATTTAATC